>NC_136543.1:22371311-22471311 GCF_910591455.1 Pholis gunnellus | reverse complement strand
CACCACCGAAGATTCCAGTGATACATCAGGACGACATTCTGGTCACAACACAGGATCTTTTACAACACCTTCACCCCCACGGAGTCCACCACAGGCCCCACAACAACCCCCCTATA
Organism: Pholis gunnellus; assembly: GCF_910591455.1. Lineage (NCBI taxonomy): Eukaryota > Metazoa > Chordata > Actinopteri > Perciformes > Pholidae > Pholis > Pholis gunnellus. Next base: position 22,471,195 of record NC_136543.1, on the reverse strand, counting down.
TCACCAACACCCAACCAGGCACCTCCAGGCCTCTGTCCAGGTCAGACTTCAATCTCAGCCCTTCTCCACCACGGTTCAAATTCACTCGCCACGAGCACAAAGGAAATAAAAGTGCCAACTGGTCCCTCCACCCCACCAGAACAGTGCTAATTCTAGGGGATTCCAACATCGCCCGCCTCCCAATCATACCTGATGATCGAGTCCAGGTGGACAGCTACCCTGGAGCCACTATAGCACAAGCCACCTACCTCATCAAAAATAAAACCCCGACCTCCTCCACCATCAACAAGGTGGTGCTCTCCTTCGGCATTAACGACGTCGGCTCATCATACACCACCCCCCTTACACAAAGAGTCAATAAACTGATACATGCGGCTACAGCCACTTTCCCACATGCGGAAATACACATCCCCTTCCTCAATGCTTCTCCAACACTGGGAACATCGGCCAGAACAAACATTACAGCCCTCAACCGGATCATAGCAGGCACCCACAACCCCATCCCCCGCCTCGACAGAGAGCTTTTCCGTACAGAAAGGGACAACATCCATTGGACACAGACCACAGCCGTGGAGATGTGGAACCATTGGAGGTCTTTTTTAGGATTGGACACCCACACCCAGAGCACCTCCCCATAACGGCTCCAACAGTCATAAACCTCTCCCCCACCCTTCACGTGGGACCTACACAACACAACCTTCTGGAAAAAGGCCTTTCGTTCGTCCCCACACCAATACACCAACAAAACCAAAAACTTACCCTCAAAGCACAACTCTCTACTTACCACCGAAGACTCAAACTCAGGGCCTTCTTCGAACACAGACCCGTCGAGGAACCCACACCCTCCACCCTCCCAGATGAACTCCTCCACCTCTTCAATATGGACAGGCACACATTAAGGATTTCGAGACCCATTCAGGGGAGCGACAACCTCACCACACCGGAACGCATAGCCCTGTCAGTTCTTAGCAACGATACTTCCATAGTTATCAAACCAGCTGACAAGGGAGGCTCCATTGTAATCCTGGACAGACACCGCTACATCCAGGAGGCCTTAAGACAACTAAACAACAACTCTCATTACACCCCGCTTAAAACCCCTATATACCTGGAAACGGAGGAACTCATAAAGACAACCCTGGAGAGGATGGTCAAGGAGCAGACTATCACAAGAAAACAGCGAACCTACCTGTCAACACAAGAGGCACCCCGCAAGAGGCAATTTTATCTCCTGCCCAAGGTTCATAAACCTTCGGACGCTTGGCCCATCCCATTCATAACACCCCCAGGACGCCCCATAGTTTCAGACTGCGGTAGCGAAAGCTACTACATAGCAGAATTCCTGGATTACTACCTCAACCCCCTCTCCACCAGACACAACAGTTACTTAAAAGACACTTATGACTTCATCAACAAAATCCGAGCCGTCACACTGCAGGAACCGTGCATGCTTTTCACCATGGATGTGGAAAGCCTGTACACCAACATTGACACTGATAAGGGGATGAAGGCCGTACAACTAATACTCAACAAATACCCGGACCCTTCCCGACCTGACAAAGACCTCCTCGGACTACTTCACCTCAGCCTAACCAGAAACGACTTTGAATTTAATGGGAAGTACTACCTCCAAATTAAAGGGACTGCCATGGTCAAAAAATTTGCCCCAGCCTATGCCGACATCTACATGGCAACATGGGAAGAAACTATCCTCCCCAAATGCGAAAAACTCCCCCTCCACTACTTCCGTTACCTGGATGACATCTGGGGTGTCTGGCCCCATCCGGAGTCCGAATTCCAGACATTTGTCACCACATTAAATAACCACCACCCATCCATCAAACTTAAAGCAGAAACCAGCCACCTGGAGGTGAACTTCCTGGACGTCACCACATACAAAAACACTCACTTCAGCTCCATGGGACGATTGGACACCAAGGTCTATTTCAAGCCTACCGATGCCCACACTTTACTACATCACTCCAGCTTCCACCCTCGCCACACATTCCGAGGAATCCTGAAGTCACAGCTAACACGTTTCAAGAGGATTTGCTCAACAACCGAGGATCGGGACTCGGCTACGGTGATCCTCTTCAAAGCTCTTAGGAGTAGAGGTTATCCCAGATCCTCACTCAGGACCGTCAGAAAGGAAGTCTACGGGACACTAACACCCGGACCACGCCTAGAAAGGGATAAAGACAAACACACCATCCCCTTCGTGGCAACCTACTCCTCCCTGGCCACCCAGGCCATGAGACAAACCAAAAGGAATTTTGAAAGAGCCTTGGAGGGCACGACTCTCAAACTCTCGACGGAAATCATCTCATCCTACAAAAGAAACCCCAACCTCAAAGACATACTGACTCGAGCCAGACTACCACCTATCATGTCCCGTCCCCGCTCACCGGGACGACACAGAACAGCTACAAATCCTACTACCCAACAAACCTACACCCTCCAAAGGAACATTACTCTTAAACATACCAACTGCATCTACCTCATCAGATGCACACGATGCGGATCCCTCTACGTGGGAGAAACACGGAACAACCTCGCCACCCGTCTCTCACACCACCGCCACAACATCCGTTCCAATCTCAAATCCTCTACCCACTTGGTCAAACACTTCACCCAACATGGCCTGAACAATCTCCGCCTTCAGGGCATCCAACACGACCACCGGTGGACAACGGTTTCCTTTTATATATATTTGTTATTTATTGTTATTTATGTTAGTTATTTATATTTATCTTGATTTTTCATTTAATGTATTCATCTATTCAATTCCTTCCATGGTGGCGACACTCCCCTGAGGTAGTCCCTCTCTCCCCCCAATGGCAGGCGAGGGCCCCCCCTCCTCTCTTTTAACGGCTGACGTGAGATAGGGTTACTGGGCATAATTTTACATTTCTCTTGCACTTACTTTTTAACCAGTGTTTCCTTACTTGTCTTATCTGCACGTTTTGACTTTTTTAAAGCACTTATCTTTTAAATATTTAGATGTGTTGTATTTATTTATATGCTATATGTTTATTTATATTTTACTATATATTTATTTTATATTTTGTTATATATTTATTTCCGGGATTTTTTGTCCCATTTATTTATATTTATTTATATTTATATATTTATTAAGGAAACACTATGTATTATTTTGCTTTTTTTCTCTTATCCCCTTGTTTGCCCGTTTTTATGAATTTTATTTTCTTACAGCCTTTTAAACTAGGCCTTCACCTGTATCCCCCGGGGTGAACCATGGAACCTTGATCTTTTGAACCTCCTTTCCCCTTTTAACAGTTTCTCTCCGACTGTCCCGCTGTTTGTTGCTCTGTTGCCAGGCTGTTTTAACAATTCTTTTTTTAAAGACAGTTTATAGTTCATTTTTTATCTTTTATTTTTTTAGTAATTGATTTTACTTATTTTTACTTAAACCCCCCCCCCCCTTCTTTTTATTGTCCATTTTATTTTCCCCATTTTTTCTTTTATTTTTTATTTATTTTTAGTTTTACCTATTTCTTCCCCCCCCCCCCCCCCCCTATTTTAATGCTCTCTTTCCCCCCCCTTTTTTTTATGTTTTCCATTTTATTTTCCCCACTTTGTCTTTTATTTTTTATTTTAAGGGTTTCTTCAAAACATTCTTAAAGGTCAGCCCCCTTGTGCCAGTGCCCTTCGTGGCCCTCTTCGGAGGGCCGCGCTCCTCACCAAACCTAACCCCAACCCCTAACCCTAACCCTCACTACAGCGCTGATGCACGCGCCAACCACTGACGGGTCCCCTCTCTCACTCCACACACCAGCACACACCCCCGTCCCCTCAACACGAGAGGAGGAGTGTACTGCTCGCACTCGGCCTCTCTCCGCAGCAAGGTCGGAGCCATCGCTGTCGGTTATTGAGGACACACCAGAGGAGAATCTCCCCATGACAACTCCTCATCGGGCTCTGCCACTACCCCAGAGAATCTTTAGAAGGGTTCCCACAGGCCCGGGTAACGCAGCGCAGCCCACCCTGCCTCCCCCGTCCAGCCGCCGCACCCTCACACTGGGGAACGGTTGCGTCGCACACGACGCAGGCTCCATTCAGGGACTGTCGCCGACTCACCACACCACCCAACCAGAGGAGGAAACCAGGGTCAGTGAGTCTCGTCCTCCCATCAGGGGTCCCACCATCCCGACACCCAGTGTAACTGACACTCTGCAGACAGCAGTGCAGTCCACTCTCACCCCTGCAGTAGCAACGGCCCCACTTTTCACACCCCAACCAGCAGGCCTGTTCCGGCCTTCACGGCACATGACGTCGGCCAGGAAAATTAAAGACTGGCACCTCAACATGTACAGGAAATGGGTCATAATGGGAGACTCCAATGTGCACAGACTGCCACCACACACCATAGCTGATCTGCAGATTGACTCTTTCCCAGGTGCCAACTTCAGGAATGCGGAGGGGATCCTGGAAAACACCACAGAATCCGTCCCAGTGGAGGTGATCATCATGTCCTTCGGCATCTGCAATCGGGAGCAGAAGGCCAAAGAGACATCCATCAAGCAGCTACAGAGCATGCTGAGAGTGGCGAAGCTGTACTTTCCTCAAGCCAAGATCCTCATCCCAGAGATCAACTTCTCCAACAGCCTGCCGGCCAAGGAGAAGAACAGCCTGACGCACCTGAACTCTTATATTGCGTTGCTTGGTGAGTATATTCCCATGCTACCCAGCGCTCTATTTAAGACTGATTTGGACAATGTCCACTGGACACATGAGACAGCACAAGCCATATTTGACCACTGGTGCACATATTTAAATTAAATATCCCCACAAGCCTACCATTAGTGGAGGGGAACAAATCGGTTATTAATTTAACAAAAAACTTCAAATTAACAACTGAACAATCATCCCTGCTCTCCCGGGGACTCAATTTTATTCCCACTAAAGGCACAAATAAGGACATCATTCCACAAACCAAATATGACATACAACAATACCACAGAACACTCAAATTAGCGGCCTACTATGAGCACATGCCTCCTAAAGAACGACTCCCATTTATTTGCAAATCCACTTGGACTCCTCCTATAACGGCTATTCCAATAGAAGTGAAGAACATCATTAAAGCTGTCGAGAGACACTTTGACAGAACATTTAAAGTCCACCAAGTTCCTCCTAATCTTAGCCAATCAGAAATTAAAGCCCTCACACAGTTACAAAACAATAAACACATTGTTATCAAACCGGCAGATAAAGGAAGTGCAATAGTTATTATGGATAGGGAGCAATATTTGTGGGAAGGCTAAAGACAATTGGAGGACACTAAATACTATGTAAAACTGGATAAACCAATATACCTGGACACCATTCCCGTAGTAAATAAAATCATCAAATCTCTACATGAGAAAAAATTCATCAATTCCAAACAAAAACATTATCTGATGGGGGACTCCACACCCAGAGCCAGAATCTTTTATATGCTCCCAAAGATCCACAAAGATCCCGACAAATGGAGCTTACCAAACAGAATTCCACCTGGTCGACCGATTGTCTCAGACTGCAGCAGCGAGACCTACCACACGGCGGCGTACTTGGACCACTTTTTAAACCCTCTCTCTACCACACAACCCAGTTACATTAAGGACACATATCATTTTGTAAATATAGTCAAGACACTTCATATTCCAGAAGGAGCCATCCTCTTCACTTTGGATTTTGACAGTTTGTACACTAACATAGACATTAAAGAGGGTTTACAGGCCATCAAAAACGCCTTTCTACAACAGCGGGACATCAAAAGACCAGACAAAGAATTACTGCAATTATTGGAAGTTAACCTGACCAGAAATGATTTCCAGTTCAACCAGGAGTGGTTTTTACAAATTAAAGGCACAGCCATGGGCAAAAAATTCGCACCAGCGTATGCAAATATATTCATGGCTGAATGGGAGGCTTCAGCACTGCAGGCCTGTGATAAAAAGCCGCTCTATTATTATAGATATTTGGACGATATCTGGGGAGTATGGACCCATGGCAAACAGCAATTTGAGGTATTTTTAAACACACTTAACACACACAGGGACTCTATCAAGATTAAATCCACCAGCAGCCTTAGTTCGGTGGATTTTCTTGATACGACCACCTTTAAAGGAAACAAATTCCAAAAAACCCACTGCTTAGATATTAAAGTGTTCTTCAAGGAAACTGACACCCTATATATATATATATATATATATATATATATATATATATATATATATATATATATATATATATATATATATATATATATATACACATACAATAAATACATCCAATAACATTGTGTGTGTTTTCCTTGGTAACTTCATCACACCACATTTCAAATACTGACCTGAGCATAGGTAACGGCGGTCCGTCGTCACAGTGATTTTCAACCAGTGTCCCGTGAGAGATTGTCAGGTGTGTCGTGGGAAAATGTCCAATTTCTCTTAATCAGTCCAAAAATTTCGTTGCTGCAAATAATGTTCCATTGTTGAGCGTCTGAGCTGTAATATAGTGGCTGATAAGAAATAAATACTCTTCCATGCCAGTGGGTGGAAGCAGGTAGTGCAATCATTTGTTAATTTAAGACAGAATTAAATGATGGGAGAGGTTGAGGTGATGAGACGAACAGCGATGGAGAAATATTTTAAAAGGAAAAATGCAGACTCTGAACTGGGTCCTGGACAACAAAAGTAAAAACAGAGACAGAGAGACTCAGCTTTGTGTTCATCGAAACAGGTTTCACACTGAGTAAGGATCAACTAATTGAGAGACTTGTCATTAAATTGTCAGCAGGATCAGAAAAGGTTGAGAAACACTGAACTATCAGGATGAAGAGTGATGGATGTCACGTGGACAAGAAGTACAGCTGGGGAGGCTCGACTGTCACTGGCGTCCATGAATGGAGAAGGACTTCTTACTGGAACTGAACCGATGTACTGTACAGCCGTGTCATTGAACTCTTTGTTAAAGAAAGGAGGATGGACTTTGTCTTTAAGTGAACAGCATTTGGTAAGTGAACCATTTGTCTATGGTGTCGTTTTTATGATATGGTTAATATTGTTCCCTCTGATGTGAATAATATTTGAATGTTGCTCATGAGCGTGTGACGGAATGAGTGTTTTAGCGCCGCAGTTTTGCTGGAATGTGCAGAGGACTGTTGAATCGTGTTATTCTCTAGACCATAATCCAGGTAGAACCATAAGAAATTATTGAAATATCCAGACTGGAGACCACACATCCCAAAGGCCTCAATGAGAGGCCGGAGTGGTGTGAGGCAGTGATGGACAGAATCACAATCCCAAACCATTCAAAAACAGAACAACAATTGACTTCATATTTATTTAGATAACAAAATAAAGTTCATAGTTCATCAAAAAATGACTTAAAAGTAACAAAGTTAACACAAACCCAACATGCACCCCAGGTGAGATCAGAAAACAAAGAACGGCGGCTTGTTTTGACCATCAAGACATCTTCTGAAAGATGAACACCAAGTAGATACCTGGACACAACAGATAGAGCAGGAAAGGATCAATTCATATTTATTAGAATGAGTCAGAAGTTCTGTCATCAGTATGTGGACATGTTTGATATTCACATATGAATGACTCAGTCTGACATTCTCAGATGAAGAACTGAAAATAGTTCATGAAATATAACAATTCATCTACTTTTAAGATCCAAGTCTATTTTAACTAAACTACAATTGTGTTTACTGGGATCATTTAGATCATAAATCCAATTCTATATTACAAAGAACGAAGGCACCAGGTTTCTATCACCTCAGGGACAGAAAAGTGTGTTCAATTCCAACACGTTAACGTGAAGATTAAACTGTAACACTGACGTTAATGTGAAGATTAAACTGTAACACTGACGTTAATGTGAAGATTAAACTGTAACACTGACGTTAATGTGAAGATTAAACTGTAACACTGACGTTAATGTGAAGATTAAACTCATTTAATGTGAAGATTAAACTAATTTAATGTGAAGATTAAACTAATTTAATGTGAAGATTAAACAGTAACACTGACGTTAATGTGAAGATTAAACTCATTTAATGTGAAGATTAAACTAATTTAATGTGAAGATTAAACTAATTTAATGTGAAGATTAAACAGTAACACTGACATTAATGTGAAGATTAAACTGTAACACTGACGTTAATGTGAAGATTAAACTCATTTAATGTGAAGATTAAACTAATTTAATGTGAAGATTAAACTAATTTAATGTGAAGATTAAACAGTAACACTGACATTAATGTGAAGATTAAACAGTAACACTGACGTTAATGTGAAGATTAGAGACATTAAAAACTTACTGGCGGCTTCCCACTCAGATCTGCTGAGAGTGCCCTGCACACAAACAAACAACTGTTAGACCACACATGACCAACTTGGACAAAGCATTCTGAACCGATAGGAATCAGACTGGAAACGTGTGCATTCAGAAGACCCACCAGTGGGAGTTGGACACCGGCTCTGACGCAGTGCTCTTCAGCATGGCCGTACTCTCCTCTGCTGTCTGTAGCCTGTCGACCTCCATCCTCACAAGGAAACGGCTGAAAATACAACAAGCACATTTTCACTAAACAGGTTCAGGTAACTAGATAGTAATTCACACATTAAATGCATATCAACTACATGTTCAGTACACAGTAAAATAATCTGCACGGTGAACATGTTTACTATGACACTACTACAGTACCCGTTCAAAACAACGTCCTGTCCTGTTGCTACTTTCTCAAGAACGTTACGAGAGAATCTGCTCAGCCAACATACAAAAATATGTATTAATCAACCAACCGATTGACACAAGTCACCCAACCGAACAGAACACTTTATGGCTTAGATGGGACCAAGACAAAAAGGATGACAAAGAACACAGAAGGACAAAGACGGACAAAGAACTACAAAGACCGACAAAGAACTACAAAGACCGACAAAGGAGAACAAAGAACAGACGCAGTATGTCGTGTGGATGTGTGATTAAGAGAGTGATTGAGGGGAACAGAAATGACTAAAATAGAAGACAGATTTTGATAACGTCTTAATTTCTTCATCTACATTTAAGTCTTTTCCTGAAAGATATTGAGATCAAATCCATCCCATCACAGCCTGGTCGCCATGACGAGTGGAACACGCTTAGCAAACGTCATTCAATCGCTTGCTTTGACAGAACCACGCGCTTATAAAGTAGAGCATGAATTTAACGTCTGGAGGTAAAGTTATAACTTAGAATTGAAGAAGCGTTCACTATTTCATTTACACTTTTATTTCTGTTTATTAACTTCATTAATTACACTGAAGAGCACTGATTTACCCAAAGGCCCACTTTGATTATTGATTGATTATATACTGTTCTACCTACAGAGACAAAGTTTACAGCTGATTATTGATTGATAATTAAATATTTAAATGTCCAGAGCCACTTTGTACCAGTTTTACCTGCAGAGCCATCATCTTCATCATGAGGCTGCGATGATGCTCCTTCTTCACTTTCTCGTCAAAGAACTCAGAAAATCTCTGCTTCAACACCAACCGCATGTTGTAACGCTTCGCCATGCTGACAAACAGAGACACAAGTAGATACACGAGAACCTTTAGAACCAATAACTTAGTGTACAGTAGTGACAGTATATTATAATAATTATGATTAATATCCTTTTCCGATGTGAGGGTCAAAGGACAGAGGATGTCATATGCGCTACAGATTGTAAAGCACTCTGAGGCTAATTTGTCATTCGTGATATTGGCTTTGATAAATAAAATTGACTTGAATAGAAACTCTAGTATTACAGTAACGCCTGTTCAGAATTTAGTCATCGGTTGTATGTTTTTATAATTAGTCAAACATCTTTTGCACTCTGAAAACAGTCCTGATGTATTAAACATTTCATTACAACACAAAGATTTTTAACATTCTCATCTCTCAGTGAAGTGTTATTATTAATAATACGATCTTACTGTTCAAAAAGAGGGAAGTAGACGAGGGACTCTGGAACATCGACAACGTCCTCGAGGCTAAAGTGATACTGACACCCAAACAGTGGATAGGAACCTTTGGACTGAAAGGAAACCTTAAAAACCTCATTACCAAACGCCAGAGAGTCCGACGCCTCCAAACGTTTACTGTGGAGGAGGAGCAGGAAAGAAAAGGAGAATTAATCTAAACTTATGTATTTCTACATATACAATCTGAATTACATTAACAAGCGCTACACATGTTTAGAAAGTATTCAATTCATCATTATCACAGCATCTAAAAACACCATCAGTCATTGAAGTTCCTGCAGAACACAGCAGGAAACAGAGTAGTGTTCTAGATAAATCTTTGTTCTTACACAAGCTCGAAGGCGTCAGGAGTCGTTCCTATGAAGTAACCTCCAGGTTTGAGACGCTCACAGGCGTTTCTCAACATCATGTCAGCCTTCTGTTCGCTCTCAAATGAGTAATGATAAACAAACTGACAGCTACAGATGTCAAACAGCAGCTCTGGGTCATCCAGCTTCTCTGACAAAACCTCCTGTGGAGACACAAGGATAATGTTAGGGGTGACCTGATCTAGGTGGTGTTGTTCTACATAGATAAAGTAGTGAACTGATCTAGGTGGTGTTGTTCTACATAGATAAAGTAGTGAACTGATCTAGGTGGTGTTGTTCTACATAGATAAGTAGTGAACTGATCTAGGTGGTGTTGTTCTACATAGATAAAGTAGTGAACTGATCTAGGTGGTGTTGTTCTACATAGATAAAGTAGTGAACTGATCTAGGTGGTGTTGTTCTACATATATAAGTAGTGAACTGATCTAGGTGGTGTTGTTCTACATAGATAAGTAGTGAACTGATCTAGGTGGTGTTGTTCTACATAGATAAGTAGTGAACTGATCTAGGTGGTGTTGTTCTACATAGATAAAGTAGTGAACTGATCTAGGTGGTGTTGTTCTACATAGATAAGTAGTGAACTGATCTAGGTGGTGTTGTTCTACATAGATAAGTAGTGAACTGATCTAGGTGGTGTTGTTCTACATAGATAAGTAGTGAACTGATCTAGGTGGTGTTGTTCTACATAGATAAGTAGTGAACTGATCTAGGTGGTGTTGTTCTACATAGATAAGTAGTGAACTGATCTAGGTGGTGTTGTTCTACATAGATAAAGTAGTGAACTGATCTAGGTGGTGTTGTTCTACATAGATAAGTAGTGAACTGATCTAGGTGGTGTTGTTCTACATAGATAAAGTAGTGAACTGATCTAGGTGGTGTTGTTCTACATAGATAAGTAGTGAACTGATCTAGGTGGTGTTGTTCTACATAGATAAGTAGTGAACTGATCTAGGTGGTGTTGTTCTACATAGATAAGTAGTGAACTGATCTAGGTGGTGTTGTTCTACATAGATAAGTAGTGAACTGATCTAGGTGGTGTTGTTCTACATAGATAAGTAGTGAACTGATCTAGGTGGTGTTGTTCTACATAGATAAAGTAGTGAACTGATCTAGGTGGTGTTGTTCTACATAGATAAAGTAGTGAACTGATCTAGGTGGTGTTGTTCTACATAGATAAAGTAGTGAACTGATCTAGGTGGTGTTGTTCTACCTTGGAACAGTCTGCGTTGATAAATTGAGCGCTGAAGATTTTCTCGTTAACGTGACTTTTCTTCTTCATGTCTTCGTAGCGACTCTGACATTGATCCACCGACACTCCGGCTATATCTGAAAATGAAAACACGTTATTGATTATTAATTCACATAAAACATCTCTTTAACATGTCTCTGGTAACACGGTGGTATGTGAGTCTATATCAGGAGACTATGTCAGGAGAACACCAGTCAGGAGAGTCTACGCCAGGAGAACATCGGTCGGGAGAACTACAACAAGAGGTGTAAAGACCCTGAAGAAATGTGCTGGTAACTAAATTACCTGCACAGACCAGGTGATTAATTCCTCCTCTCCTCCACTTCAGCAGGTCTCCTCCTTTCCCACAGCCGAGGTCCAACACAGAAACCTTCTGAGATCCTGAACCCCGCACTTGGTCCAGGATCTCTCCTGTCAATCAAATAAAAAACACAGGTGCGTTCAGGTGTTTTTCTTTTCTTGTAACTATAATAACTTCCTTTGACCACCTACCACCACATTCTGTCCTCAAACGTAACACGAAAGTTTCTACAAATATTCATTAGTTATTTTTGGAATCCACCACATTTGAGACAAGATACATCACAGAGCTGCTTCATCTGTTACTCTCGTTAGAGTCCGGAGAAGATTAAACTAACTTATGACAAAAGAATCAGAGTGCTTATAACTCTTAACCCTCATAACCCTAACCTGTGGGTGCGGGTTACCCCACAGTTATAAGGAACATGTATAAGTTCATGTTAGTTCATGTAAACCCTGAATCATCTCTTCTCTCCTCTGCTACACTTATCAGTGAGGATGTTTTTATTGATCGTATTGATTAATGGTCAGTTACCGATCAGGACACTCTTCAGCCAGTTGTTGAAGTTCCTCATGAAGAAGATTCTGCTTTGACTTCTTGCAGCCAGACCGACTTCCTGCAGACTGTTGTAGTGACTCGCTACCTTCACACTGTGATCGATCACCTGCTGGATAAATCACATTCAATAACTTCACACAATCAATAATCACATCTGATCTGAGGGATGATAATCAGTAAATCTACCAGCTTCTTGGGGGGTGGGACCTGTTCTTCCTCTTCCTCACGTCTCCTCTTCATTGGTGCCTTCGGTCCTCCTCCTCCTTCCTCATGTCTCCTCTGTCCTCCTTCCTCTTCCTCATGTCTCCTCTGTCCTCCTTCCTCTTCCTCATGTCTCCTCTTCATTGGTGCCTTCTGTCCTTCTTCCTCTTCCTCATGTCTCCTCTGTCCTCCTTCCTCTTCCTCATGTCTCCTCTTCATTGGTGCCTTCTGTCCTTCTTCCTCTTCCTCATGTCTCCTCTGTCCTCCTTCCTCACGTCTCCTCTTCATTGGTGCCTTCTGTCCTCCTCCTCCTTCCTCATGTCTCCTCTGTCCTCCTTCCTCATGTCTCCTCTGTCCTCCTTCCTCTTGTCTCCTCTTCATTGGTGCCTTCTGTCCTCCTTCCTCTTCCTCATGTCTCCTCTGTCCTCCTTCCTCTTCCTCATGTCTCCTCTTCATTGGTGCCTTCTGTCCTTCCTCTTCCTCATGTTTCCTCTGTCCTCCTTCCTCTTCCCTCCTCTTCATTGGTGCCTTCTGTCCTCCTCCCTCTTCCTCATGTCTCCTCTTTCCTCCTCCTTCCTCTTCCTCATGTCTCCTCTGTCCTCCTCCTTCCTCTTCCTCATGTCTCCTCTGTCCTCCTCCCTCCTTCAACGTTTCTGTCTTGGCAGACTGAAGCTCCATCGTTCAAACTGAAAGACAGAAACATCACATGACCTCACCAGCTCTACTCCTCCACCCTCACCGGCTCAACACAAACAACAAACCCGCTAACGTTAGCTGTTAGCTGCTAACAATAAACCGGTCTGAGACAGACGGAAACAAAGACGAGATGTTAATCTCTTCATGAAATAACCGCTCAGCCGTTAACGTTCCGTTAACGTAACAATATCTTTAAAGATAAAGTTAAAAACAACCAATAAAACACAGAAACTCACGAGGCTTTGCAGACTGGACGCGTGTGCACGGAGCAGCTTCCGGATATGTCCTGGATGTGCCTACGTCATATTACGGCGCCACAGACCTTCGGCGACAAAACAAAGAGACGGAGTTCCGGTTAGTGTCAGGTCTGAATCAGCAGCCACAGATCACAGGTCTCAGGTCAAATTACTTTAAAAAAAAAAAACATCCCAAAAGAAACAAAGTTTTAAGAAGATCAACAGAAACTGAATAAATGTGTTTTTCTCTCACTTATTAACATTTAAGGTCAAAGCTGTGTTTGGGAGGTTAAAACTGGAGCTCCCCTTCAGACCAACGGCTCTATTTTCTGTGAAGGTTTTCAACTCAACCTATCACTTTAAGTTGTAAAGCTGAGCAGCTTCACATAATAACCTAAGCTCAGGTACAATAACACTGATAGTGTCTGATCTGTGTGACGATGGTATGGTTTGTGTTGTTGTTTCACACTGAATTAATTGATGGAGACAGACACACACACTGTGCTTCAGTTTCATAGCAGCTGATCCTGGATCAGTTTCATACAGTTATCCTGTCTGGTATGTCTGTAATTCATCCTGCTGATGGAGATCTGACAGATAACATCAAATACTCTGTTGGCAGAAGCTCTGGCTCGCTGCCGTCCAGCCGAATGTTTGCTGGCTCTTAAAGATCAGTTACCGTTGCAGGAATCCAGGAAACTAATAACTGTCAGCATTCTTCTCTTTAATGAAACAAACCAAAATATATCAGAGGACACGTCTTCAGGGCGTCCTGATGGTCATGTGTGACGACCCCTCCTTTGAGCCAGGTCGTAACACATGTGACACAGATAGAATGAGCATCCAGCTCGACCTTGAAGCAGTTTCATCTTCACATATATCTATTGTTTACGCTTATGTGTTTGCTTCCTTTGTTCCTTTTGAACATCAATTCTTGGAACAAAATGTGTGCACAGATCATTCTAAAGGTAATTCTAAACCCAACGTCAGCTACTTCGAGGGCTTGGAGAGGGTGCTGCCAATCCTGATTGGTCAAGCAGCGGCAGAAGTGAAATGACATCACAGCAAGAAGAAAAACAACAATACAATAGTATATTGAGCTGCTGGAGCCGTATGAAGAAAGATTACCTTTAACATAGATTGAGTGAACAACGAATGTACAAATAACCCAAAATGTTCAGACCTCATCCGTGTTTGCAGAGAGGACCTTCAGAGGGTTCTGGAATCAAATATTAAAAGCTAAAGGTAGAAATGAAGATGTTAAAAGTGAAAGCTAAAGACTACAAAGGTGAAGACATAGTTGAAATTAAAGATCAACAATGTTCTACAAATTCTCTAATATCCTCTAGCCTTCTAGTCTCAATTAGTCTGTTGTAGTCTCTACTAGTTTGTTCTGATCAATTCTAGTCTCTAATAGTCTGTTTTACCCCTTGTGTTTACTAGTCACTATGAGTGTACAATGTTCTTTACTAGTCTTAACCGATCACTATGAGTCTCTACTGTTCTTTACTAGTCTTAACCAGTCACTATGAGTCTCTACTGTTCTTTACTAGTCTTAACCAGTCACTATGAGTCTATAATGTTCTTTACTAGTCTTAACCAGTCACTATGAGTCTCTACTGTTCTCTACTAGTCTTAACCAGTCACTATGAGTCTATAATGTTCTCTACTAGTCTTAACCAGTCACTATGAGTCTATAATGTTCTTTACTAGTCTTAACCAGTCACTATGAGTCTCTACTGTTCTCTACTAGTCTTAACCAGTCACTATGAGTCTATAATGTTCTCTACTAGTCTTAACCAGTCACTATGAGTCTCTAATGTTCTTTACTAGTCTTAACCAGTCACTATGAGTCTCTAATGTTCTCTACTAATCTTAACCAGTCACTATGAGTCTATAATGTTCTCTACTAGTCTTAACCAGTCACTATGAGTCTCTAATGTTCTTTACTAGTCTTAACCAGTCACTATGAGTCTCTAATGTTCTCTACTAATCTTAACCAGTCACTATGAGTCTCTAATGTTCTTTACTAGTCTTAACCAGTCACTATGAGTCTCTAATGTTCTCTACTAATCTTAACCAGTCACTATGAGTCTATAATGTTCTCTACTAGTCTTAACCAGTCACTATGAGTCTCTACTGTTCTCTACTAGTCTTAACCAGTCACTATGAGTCTATAATGTTCTCTACTAGTCTTAACCAGTCACTATGAGTCTCTAATGTTCTTTACTAGTCTTAACCAGTCACTATGAGTCTCTACTGTTCTCTACTAATCTTAACCAGTCACTATGAGTCTATAATGTTCTTTACTAGTCTTAACCAGTCACTATGAGTCTATAATGTTCTTTACTAGTCTTAACCAGTCACTATGAGTCTATAATGTTCTTTACTAGTCTTAACCAGTCACTATGAGTCTCTAATGTTTTCTTCTAGTCTCAGATGGTCTGTCAGTCCCTAATGTCATCTACCAGTCCTTAATGGTCTCCACCAGTCTCTAATGTCTTCTATAAATCCCTAATGGTCACGGTCAGTCTGTAATGTCCTCTACCAGTCTCTAATTATCTCCATCAGTCCCTAATGTCATCTAACAGGTCTTAATGGTCACTATCAGTCTTTAATGTCTTCTACCAGTCTCTAATGTCATCTACCAGTATTTACTAGTCTCTAATGTCCTCTGCCAGTGTCTACTAGTTTTAAATGTTCTCTAACAGTCTCTATTGTTTCTTTCCAATCTTTTCTAGTCTCTATTGTTCTCTACCAGATGATATCCACTTCTTGTGGTCCTCTTTCTTACACTAAACCCTCTCACAGTAAATGTTTCAGTTATAAAGCAATGTATTTACAGGTTTTAGGAATTGTTTTCTTACATTTGTCATCTGTTTCAGGTCTGTCCTGCCTCCTGGGGAAATCTTCAGACAGACAGAGGATGGAGGGATGGGCGGATGGACGGATGAAAGGATTGTGGACTGATAAATGGATGGAAGCTCTTTAAACATGTAAATCTGACCTTACAGTGTTTCAAAGCTGCAGCGTCGGCTGAATGAAGCAGCGCTGCTTTAAAAGGCTTCTTCAGTCGTTCAGGTGACTCCATTTACACAGAAAGCAGTTTTCAGACAGACGAGGCTTTGATACTCAAACACCCAAAAACTAACCCCCCCTTCCACCCCTTCCCGCCCACCACCATTATCAGTGTGTGTGGGGG
This sequence comes from Pholis gunnellus, assembly GCF_910591455.1. NCBI lineage: Eukaryota > Metazoa > Chordata > Actinopteri > Perciformes > Pholidae > Pholis > Pholis gunnellus. The sequence goes on along the minus strand of NC_136543.1, from coordinate 22,454,359 downwards.
GTTTTGTGTGAGGGGATCTCCGGAGACCTAATCCATTCTACCTGCTTTTCCATTACAACAGTATACAGACATGTACAAACACACACTTGTATTACCTGCATCTATCCACACTGACAAACTTTTGTAACAACCTTTGTCCTCAAAGGACTGTTTTAAAAGGTACACCTGTAAACAACTAGCTGTTTGTTTTAGACATTCATCATCACTCAGCTGTTTTTCCACCCCTTGTTGATTGTCCCAGTACTCTCCACAGGAAAGGAACTAGACCTTAACCCTAACCCAGACACGACAGCATGTTTCTCTATCAGTGTCCAACACAAGCTCAGGCACAAGAATCAGTCAGATGTTTTAGTCGATAGTTTCATCAGTGTCATCAATAACTCTGTCCATCACCAGTCTTTAGACAGAAGAGGACACATCTGTCATGTCCTCACTATCACAAGCCTAAAATAAACATACATGAAAATACTTTTTCTCCTTCATGAAGTTATGAAGTTTGTGGGGAAGTTGACACTGATCTAGACTAATCTGAGATTCTTCATCAACAGGACCTGTTCTGGTTCTGGTCTGTGGTGGTTTAGGTCTTTCAGGTGAAGCGTTACTGTTCTGCTCTGATTGTTCTTAAGGTTCTATCAAGGGGATCTGAGTCAGGAGGATCCAGTGTTCTGATGGAACTCGACCTGCTGCTAATGTTCTGACTCACTGTGTGTGTTTGTTAGAAGGGGATTCCCTGAACTGTGAGGATGTCAGGAAACTCCACAAAGAGTAGGAGTGGGTGTTGGAGTGTGTGTTGGATTTCTATAACTGTGAGGGCCACTTTGAGGTTTACATAGGGGTGAGAATATTTCTATAATATGAGAAGACGGCTATAAGACAAGGACATTCCTACAAGTTCAGAACGTTCCCATAAGGTTAGGACATTACTATAAGATGAGAACATTCCTATAAATTCAGGATACAACCCAATAAAATGACCAAGCAGGCTCATCCCAGCGTTGAGGAAGATAAAATAATCGAGCATTTCTTAGTGTGTGTCTGTATTAAAGAATAAGAAACACTGTGCTGCTTTTTTGTGGATCTGTATAAAGCTTTTAATACTGTTGATCATCCATCCTTTGCTTTTATGAAGAAAATTTAAAAAGTCATTAAATGCAAAATGCAGTTTTTGCCGGGAACAAAGGGTTCAATCCTGGGTCCAGTCCTGTCTCTTCTTTGAGTTAAGGATCCTCATTGATACAGAAATACTGACCTGTGTGGGAGTCTTCTTCACCTCCTCCTGCCTAACATTAACACAGAAATCTGAAACTCACTCACTCTCTCTCACACACACACACACACACACACACACACACACACACACACACACACACTCTCTGGTCCATCCTTCGTCCTGGTGACATTTAGGCAGATATATAAACTGCTCTGCCAGACGCTCAGAGCCAGAAGATTCCTGCAGTGCAATATTGAAGTACTGTAATACTCAGCTGTCTGCCTACCTGTCGTACTGACCCAGGGACCGGTCTGACTTCACTGCATCATGCTCACCAGGTACGTCCATCGTATCCTCTCTTTGTGTAAAACAACAATGATGTTCAAAACAGCAGAAACAAGAAACAGGAACACGTTTCGTACATTGAGTTCCATGTTTGATTATCCACTGTTGTTCTTGTCTCGTCATTACTTTGATTCAGAGTTTGGGTTCAGAGGTCAAATCTCAACAGACTTTGATGGCAGTATGCAGTATATTTCATAAATCTGAAATTGTATTGCATAATTTGAAATGTCCAGATTGAAATCAGCTCATCCAGATGTTTCCTGTCAGAATGAATGTTTCATGAAATTGATCCAAATAAATACAATAAAACCAGGCTCCTTCTGGGTCAACAAACTGTTCGGTTTCCTGGTTTTGATCATATTTATTTGATTTAAATGATGTGCAAGTTCTTGTCAGTACTGAACCTCTTCACTCGTTAACTCTAAAGTCCTGTTAGCAGCAGAGTTAATTACAGACACAATATGGACAAACAACATCCTGATGATTATTAGCTGTTTAAATCTGTAATCAGTAAGTCATATTTTATATTGAGCTTTTCTGTGATGTTGTAGTGATATAAGAAGCCAATCGCAGCACAGCTTGAAGCAGGGAGTGTGATTGAAGCGACAAAATGAAAATATAATGTAGTGAGTGTTCAGTCTGACCTCTGTACGGTGGCCTGCTGAGGACACAAAGGTTGTGTTTGTTTTACAGGAACGTGGTTCTTCTGCTCTCCCTGTTCATCCTGCTGGTGGAGGCGGACCTCGACTCCAACGGTGAGATTACATGTGATCTGATTGATATCTGTTCTGATGATCAGATGACATCACAGTTTGATCAACAGGTCATGTGTCTGGTGTATCGGTGTTTAATGAAACCGTTTTGTATTTGCAGATGCTGGAATACAAGCAACTTTTACAGGTAAATCACGCGTCTGTCTCATCACTCACAGATATGCTGAAGCTGTCTGCCTGTCCTTTAACTCATCTCTGTGTCTCTGTGTCTCACCTGTCTGTCAGATAAAGACTCAACATCTGATGAAGCCCCCACAGGTGAATCACTAACTCTCCACTTTAATGATATAGCTGGAAATATTTAAAAAACTGTATTTTCTCAAATAAAATGGCCACCACGAACAAATAATGAAGGGCCCCAAATAAAACAAGGGTGGATAAGTTGATCAACTATCAGCGGAACAGGTCATTAGATAACAAAGAACTTCATATACAGTTGTGCATCGTCTGCATATTGATGTATCTGACAGGATAACTGATCATTTGTAATGCGTATACACAATCCCTGCACATATAAGTAAAATAAAAGAGGAGCCAGAATATTCAATATCAAGTACATAATATAAATGAAGACCACCAGACACAGGCCTTTCTGAAGTATGTTGATCAAAGCATGTTGTAGAATAATACATGTTCAATAAATGGCTTGTTTTTATTTGAGTGAACAGTTTACTGATCTGTGAACATGTAATCAGCGAAGCTACTGTTTAACATCTGAAGATCTTCTCACTAAACTGTGATGATGTTGTTATTGTTGATCATGATGTCACTTTGTTGTTTCAGAGAGTATGAATGCCATTTCTCCTCATCATCCCGGTAAGAGATGAACAACTCTTCTGTTAGTTTCATAAGAATTAAACACGATCTTATTTAAGCTCAAGTAAACCGTACACAATCGAAATACAAATATGACAAAGAACGAGTTCAGATACGTCAACAGTCAATCCACAGTCTGACTCACCGGACAAGGACTGTTGGTTTGAGTCTGCCTACTGTAGCCGGCATTCTCCTGCCCTTCTGCTATCTGCTTTCTATTTTGCACCTTTCCATCCATCTATCCATCCTTCCATTTATCTATCCATCTATCCATCCATTTATCTATCCATCCATCCATTTATCTATCCATCCATCCATTTATCTATCCATCCATCCATCCATCCATCCATCTATCCATCTATCCATCCATTTATCTATCCATCCATCCATCCATTTATCTATCCATCTATCTATCTATCCATCCATCCATCCATCCATTTATCTATCCATCTATCCATCCATTTATCTATCCATCTATCCATCCATTTATCTATCCATCTATCTATCCATCCTTCCATTTATCTATCCATCCATCCATCCATCCATCCATCCATCCATTTATCTATCCATCCATCCATCCATCCATCCATCCATCCATCCATTTATCTATCCATTTATCCATCCATCCATCCATCTATCCATCTTTCTGGACACCATCCCTGCATCCTTGGCTTAACGCTGAAGATGATTGTGATTGGTTTAAGGAAATACAAACTAGCCAGAGCTTTTCCCATCAGCCAGAATGATGATGTGTGTCCAGACCTTTGAGTGCTGGTAGAGATCCGACCAAAGCACATATTGTGTAAAGTCTGATGCTTCTCAGGTTCACTTCCTGTGTTACTCTGACATCTAGTGGTCTAACCTGATAAAGAAATATTTTCCTTCACAGCAGACATGTTGTCGTGTCTCAGTACTGATCACATTAAAGTGCAATAAACCATCACAAGGTCAACATGTCTGATGTAAACAGGATGATTGAAACAGGGCTGCAGTTGTGTCATTTAAAAAAATGCATGTTGATAAAACTTCTGCAAGTTTTCTTCAATATTTGCTGCTGAATCTAGAATAAAGTCTGATAAACGTTTAAAGCTTTAATATCAATATTTCTACTTTGATGATGTCATTGTCAGGATGAATAACTGAACAGAAAACTACCTCAAGATTATTTTACCTAAAATGTCTGTTTACATGAACTGGAAATGATTTCCTGATATCAGAATGATCAGAATGTCAGACAGCTGAAGAGCAAAGTCTTTGTTACAACATCACGTGTTCAGGTGTTCATGTGTTCAGGTGTTCATGTGTTCAGGTGTTCACGTGTTCACGTGTTCAGGCGTTCATGTATGTGCTATCAACTCTATCAATATGACCAAGATGATAATACATTGATGTGTTTCAGATACAAGCAGCTCCAGTTCAGAGACTGCAGACGGTGAGAACAGAAATATACTATATATATATATATAATATAGATACTTTCTGAATTATTTCCATTCATCTAATGAGTAGAATTAAGTTCCTTGAATAAATACAGAAAGGTATTCAGACCTTTTGCTAATTACACATGAACTCCCATAATGAAAGAGTGAAATATATTTGACATTTTTTAAATCATTTCCCTGCTTTGTCATGATGTGTTGTACAAGTATAAATAGTAAAGAAGTAAATTCATTCTGAAATCAATAATCAGTTTTGACTTTATGAATGTGTTCAATAGTTCTGTATGCTCATCCATGTATTCATTTGTCTTTATCATTGTTCCATTTTATTATGAAATGGTTCTTTTTTTGAGCTCCAGCAGCCAATCAGGTGACAGCTCCTGGTGAGCCCTCTTTTATTCTTCTTCCTCTGAATGTTTAACGCTGATTAAAGTTTCTGTTGGTTGATTGAATGATTGATCGTTTAATTGATTTCAGAACCTGCTGCAGCTGCAAACAGTGTGGAGGAAGAAGATGGTGAGACAGAAACATGCCGTACATTATTATAACATGCTGTATTAAACGTTATTAGGTTTACTGAACCATATCACACCCGTGGTTAACAACCAAGTCTTCTCTCATCACTAACGACTCAAAGATTAAATGAAGTCTGCATAGCTATCAGGGTTATTGATAGTTTCTGGAACCCTTTTGGAGAATTTGTAGTTTTCACAGATTTGTTCTCTACAAGCGGATTTATTTAGAGTAAATGTATTTGCTTCCAACTATCTTTAGGAAACACATGAATGATTCATTGTTGTTCATGTTTTCATTGACTTGTGAAAAACTCTAAAGGTGCTTTGTGAATAAATGTCGAACAGTACGAAGACATTTTCCAATATGTTAAACAACATGACTGAACACGCAATGATTCAAAGAGATTAAACAAATAATTATCCAAATATATTTAAAACTTTATTCTTGTTTCAGTATTTGTAAAGACGTGTCTACGTCCCCGTGCACCATGAAACACAGTAGAACGTAAAGGAACCAGGATTATTATGTTCATATCAATAGGATACAATACGAGAGGTTTGAATTGTTGTAATATATTATAATGTATCAGAAGCAAAACTTTGATGCTGAGTAATAAGCTCAAGAACCGGCTTAGTCACTTGATGACTAGTTAGGCAGCATTAAAAGATTAGCTTTGATGAGTCATTGTATGTTTATTTTACAGCAGCAGGAAGTTGATGGATTCAGAATCACTTTGACTTTTCTGTAACTTTAGCTTAACAAGCAGGAGGAATGTGATTGGCTGAGAGGTACCACTGTCATAAATAATTCACATTATGATGTTGGGCATTGTTTAAGTTAAACTGACTTCAATAACATGAAACGGAAATAGGAATGAAGAAATGTCTTCTCATATTGCCATGGTAACACAGCAAACACACATCAGTAAATAACACTTCATATCTTTCAATAGTTTGAGTATTTCACTTCATTTTTGGTTTATTTATAGATCTTTTTATGCAATCCATTCTTAATATCGCTGTTTAATGTTGATTTGCTTCCTACAGAAGATGAGAGCTCCAACTCTAAAGAAGGAGGAAACAAAAGGTTCATCTCCCGCTCAGCCAAACCTCAGAGCCCCGCCCTCCCACCACAACGCCCCGCCCACATTAGCATAAATCACAGCCCCGCCCTCCCCTCTCAGCCAATCATTCCTCAGCTGAAAGCTCTGGTGGGGAACCAAAAGCCCAAGAGACGATCCAGGACCAACCGCCGTCAGATATAAAACATCAAGACATTCACATGAAGGTATCGAAACATTTATCACACATGAGAGACAAGAAACCCACAGATTTAAACGTGGTGAAACACGCAGATTACAACACACGTTAAAACACGTGTATGAAACATGCAGGTTAATACATGTGTATTATAACACGCAGGTTAATACACACATATTAAAACATGCAGAGTATTACACGTATTACAACACGCAGGTTAATACACGTATTACAACACGCAGGTTAATACACGTATTACAACACGCAGGTTAATACACGTATTACAACACGCAGGTTAATACACGTATTACAACACGCAGGTTAATGCACGTGTTATAACACGCAGGTTAATACACATTAAAACATGCAGAGTATTACACGTATTACAACACGCAGGTTAATACACGTATTATAACATGCAGGTTAATACACGTGTTAAAACACGCAGGTTAATACACGTATTACAACACGCAGGTTAATACACGTATTACAACACGCAGGTTAATACACGTATTACAACACGCAGGTTAATACACGTATTACAACACGCAGGTTAATACACGTATTACAACACGCAGGTTAATACACGTATTACAACACGCAGGTTAATACATGTGTTAATTGGACCCCTGATATGTTTAATGAATGGACTTCCTGCACACCTCTCAGTGTTAAATCCACTCAGTTTATCTGCTGTTTTTAGTCTTTCATTTATAAATTCATGAATACATTTTAAACAACATGATGTTCAGATGTTCCGTTTGTTACTTTTGTTTTGGTTAAATAAAGTTTAACTGAACTGAAAATAACCTCCATCTAACCTGGTAAACCCGCCGCTTTGTCTACATTTGACTTTTTGATGGTACATTACATTACAGTCATTTAGCTGACGCTTTTATCCAAAGCGACTTACAATTCAGATGCTATCACACCGCAGGCACAGCTACGGGAGACATTTAGGGGTTAAGTGTCTTGCTCAAGGACACATCGACATGCAACCAGTGGAGCCGGAGCCAGGGTTTGAACCACCAACCCTCTGATGCCCTGCTCTCCACTCAGCAGTCGCCCTGTAGTACCTCGAGGGCGGCATCATGATGGAGACGCTGTAGGATTAATTAATGGGTTGTTCCCACCGATATAGTGGATGACCTTATGACCCTTCCACATCTGGTAGATGAATTAACCTGATTAATCGGGGTTCTCACAAGGCTGATTATTTATTTATTATAGTCTGTCACTGAGCCAACACCAGAGAAGGTATTTTATACATACATTATACATATACATTGTTTATACATTGTTTATTTTTTATTCATGTAAACGTTATTCTAGACTATTGTTAGTCTGCAGATAAATGTTGTTAGTGCTCTAAAACTCTTTTTCTTTTTTTTACTAAGTTTAGTTTTTGATTAGATGTTGAAATTAATTTAGTTCAAACAAATTTTCCATTTAACTGCAAACACTTTACAGATCTATTTAAGCAAACAGAGACATTGCAGCCAATAATAATAAAATAAATGTTCATTTCAGTTGACGGGAACAGACTCACCAAACTTATCAAGAAGGCAGCAGTGTGCTGGGTGTCCTGATACGGTGGAGGTGGAGGGGGACAGGAGGACGATGGCTAAGCTATCGTCCCTGATGAACAACACCTCCACCCCATGAGGACGCCCTGCAGCTCCGTGCAGCTCCGTGCAGCTCCTTCAGCCACCGGCTGATTCACCCCCAGTGTGTGAAGGAGAAGAACCACAGGTCCTTCCTTCACACACCGTATACACATAGATAGATAGAGAGATATAGATAGATATATATATATATATATATATATATATATATATATATATATATATATATATATATATATATATATATACACACACATAGATATATATATATATATATATATATATCTCTATGTATATGTATATACGGTGTGTGAAGGAGAGGTACATCAGGTCCTTCCTGCTGCTGTCAGGCTGCACAGCCAGCTGTGCTCCCAGTAGACACACAACACTAAAACAAATAATTACACTGTGCAATAAAAATACTCTGTCTGTATATATTTTATTTTACTTCATTTTATTAGTTATATTTAGTTATTGTGGATTTTTGTACTTTTTTACTAGTTGATATTCTTTTCGTTTATTACTTATTTATAATACTTGTTTCTTTTTTACCATTTATCTTGTTGCACTGTCCACTTTGCTGCTGTGATCCTTATCTTATCTTATTTCATCCGATTAAAAAACAACAACAATATATCAACATTGTATATCAGCCATCGGCCGCATGCTCTCTAAATATTGGGTTAGGGTTATTAAAGTTTAAGAAGGAAACATGGACAACTCCCAGACCGGACCATGCTGTGGTAGAGACCTGTCAATCACTGTGTAGCCCCGCCCCTAAAGCATCCCCTGCTTTATGGTCTGTGTGACTCTAAATGGACCATCATTCACTAAATGAACATCATGCTGTATTGAAGAAGACTTGAAACTAGAGATTGAGACCATAAACTCATGTTTACAATGTTTACTGAGGTAATAAATCAAGAGAGAAGTAGAGTCATTTTCTCATAGACTTCTATACAACCAGAGGAGTCGCCCCCTGGTGGACACTAGAGAGAATGCAGCTTTAACACGTGAAGCTTTGACTGTGCTCCAGTAGCGAGGTTGGAGTCAACTGATTAAGGTTATGTCACTGGCTCTATCAGAGAGATCATTCAACTCGTTGGTGTCCACACATTACAAGCTATGGCTGCTTTACAACTTTGTGTAATTGCTGGGCAGTTGTAGCCGACCGCCACACAGAAGAGTGTTGTTAGTGAAATGGATGAGTCGTTTGCCCGGGAATGACAGTGACCCTGACCCACAGGTTTGAACACACACACATCCATTGAAAGGTTCATAAGGTGCAACCACAAAGCTTGATTGTGTCAGTGATAACAGAAACTGTTTCAGTGTCGAGGGTTTTCACATAAAGCAGCCTTGAATTAACAAGCAACGTGTTGCTTTGGCAAAGCTTGTTTTCAAACTTCACAATAGAAATAGACGGTAAGTCTCGGGTTAGAACTATTGGTATATCAGCTGAACTATGGACTGTTTAAACCTCTTTAGTCTAAACACATATATATATATATATACACATATACATATACATATACATATATACATACATACACCTCCATATTTAGTCCAGTTGCATCGTTGTGGTTTCAATATTTTCCTTTTGTTCAGCAGTTTAGTTTGATGACTACTATACAATTATTAGATATTATGTGAACATTTATAAAAATAAACATACACTATTGCAAATAAATGTAAATAATCAAAATATACATATTTAAATAGTTTTTAAAAAAGTAACAAAATTGCCATATTTCAGAATTTATACATGTTCTTCATAAAATGCAAATAAAATCTGATACCATAACTCTACTTAACTTCAGTTATCAGCCTTTATGTTATTTATTACATCTGAACACAAATTGTTTTATAATCATATTTAAAGTTATAGTGAATCGTTGTCATTTCTTAAACCTTTCATCAGAAGAACAAGCGAACACCAACTAGTCATAGTTTTATAATCCATTATCTCACAATGATTGATGACCAACTTCAATCAGGATGAACTCCAAAATGCAATTAACAATCAATCAATCAACAACTTTTTTAACGTCACAATGTACCATTTTTAATTTGCTTTTACTTGACAAACCATCAAATTTGCAAATAGACTTACAACTTACAACTTACAGAAAACAATAAATAAATCTTGCACGCTAAAGACTAAAGTGATCTACAAATCCCCGTAGCATAAAGCTGACAGTAGCACAAACCTAACTGGTTGCAGCAGTGACCTTTAAAAATAATAATAATTTAATTAATTAGGCTACGTTCAGACTGCAGGCAAAGTAAAGATCCCATCTGTTCCTTAAATCAGATCTTACAAGATCTTTGTTATTTACAAGTGATCAGATTGGATTTGTGCGTCCAGACATCACCCACTTATCTGCATAGGTTGCTGTGGTAACAACTGTGGTGATGACGTAATCATCAGTAGCTAGGCGGATTCCCAATGCCACAAATGGAGGTCCATCATTTCGCCGTCCAACTATTGCGCTTTCAAGTCACAGTGCAGAACATGCGTGTGTGCATGATATTAAAAGGACTATTGAGATCCCCGTTATACTTCCATAGTGACAACGACTAAAACACACACGAGAACATTACAAGGAAATAGAATGGAAGCAATCCTGTATTTGACTTTTACATTCATAGTCAACCTGTTCAGTACTCCGGACTAAAACAAAGAGCTTTGTTATGTGACCATTTGAGTGAAAACATGCTCTCACATTTAAGCTGTGTTCAATTTTATTTCCATGACACATAAATCTTTTTTAACCTTTAAATTCGGAGCATCGACGCTCCAACAGCAAAACCGCTGTTCCCCGCTATGCTTGACTGCACTTTTGCATAGCATGCACGATGTTGTCCGTTTTATCGATGTTGGGTCAGGATAATCATTGTTCTTGATGAAAAATCAGTTAATAGTTTCCTTTATTTTGAATTGAGGCGTTGTGTTGACTAAATGGTGCGTTTTCACAGTGCCTATCTCTGCACAGTGGCGGGCCGAGCATCTCATACCTGGGCCTTCACTGCTGTCCTGCAGCTGAACACACGTATACGTTTTAAACCGTTCGGTACGAGGCTTACAAACCGAACAATACGTTTGAATAATACTAGTGCATTTGGAAAATGCAGAAGCTTAAATTGTGGGAAATATAATGTTTTCTGCGCTCACTAGGAGACAACGGACTGTGTGACCTCTGAACAAAATAAACCAAAACCAAAAACAGCTGAGACACCGCACGTGTTCTGGGAGGCTACGCTAACTAGCTTAACGGGAAAACAGCAGCAGCAACACACATTCAGAGTTTAATCCCACGGTTAAATACCGTTTCTCCTCCTTCAGCCATTGAGTGTTAAAAAAACAAAGCTAGGTAAAAAATAATAATCTACACCAAGCAAAATGCAAAAAATGGCATCATTTCTTCCATATCTTTCAATTTGAACTCTTACTACTTCGACTAAGCTTTGCCAGCTTCCTTAAGTTTCGTTTCACAATAGTCACGTGCTCGCCCACTGACCAATCACAGCGCACGCTGCACCTCACTGCAGAGCTGCTCCTGCAAACTGAGCTGCGTGTTAATGCTGACGTACAAAGAATACGCCCAACATGTCAAACTAAAGATCTGATTGGTTGAACACTATGACGATCAACAACATCGTCCCCATTCACTTAGCCTGCACATGGATTCACTGGTGAGTCTGCAGGCCTGGGGCCTCTCTTCTACCTAGAGACACAGAGGTGAACTCTGATTGGATAAAAGCTCTACTTAAAACAAGCTGCACTGAAGCAGAGCAGCTGAGGAGCACAGTAGCTGTGCAATGAGAACATAAGATAATGGGAAACATATTTAAACTATGATACATGTAGTGTATTTAAGAAAAATTATTAAATTATAAAATAGCTCTAACTTTGTGATTGTGTTTAGAACAGCAGAGAAGGCTTTGCAGGCCCTGACGGCCACCACTGTGCACTGGAACTCTGGAGACGGGTGATGCAAAAGATACTTTTTGTTTTGAACAGCTGGAGAAAATCTGCCAACACTGTGTCTGTTATCTGTTATCTGTAGAAATCAGATTGGAATCAGATTGCAAACCAACTCCAAATATGGTTTGAATCAGATTTCACAGTGAAAACATTCACTGTGAATTTCCTTTCTGATTACTCTGTAAGTGGATTGATTACTTTATTAGTCAATCATTTTCTATTTTCATCATGTTGATATTATTTAGGCAACTCTCTAGAAAGTCCTGTTTGACTTGAAATTCATGATTAAAGGAAAGAAGAAAAACATGAAAACAGGTGACTCCAAACTATGAACAGCAGAATGCTGCTGAATAAAATCAGATCAGCTGATGTTTTCTTGAAATGAAGGAAAAATACTCGAAGAAAGGTTTCTGGTTCCTTTGTTTGATCTGATTCAGCACGACTGTGACAGCAAGACACTTAACCATTGGCTACCGAGCGAGCACCATTTGGTCCTCCAGCGAGACAGTTTAGTGTCGTAGAATGCACTTTTCAGCAACGAATATAATGAATGCTACACATGTTATATACCAGATTAAACAGCAACATCTGGGCAACACTACCATGCAAGTCATTTTTTACACACTCCAAACAACTATACACAACTAATACAAGCAACTACAAGATGTACCACAATATCACGTATTTGTCGCCACGAATCGGCGAGCTATGCACTCCGCTTTGATATTCCAAAAAAAGCTAGCGGCTAACACGGACCACCAATACATCGCAGAGCATGAGCATTCGACACAGAATCCAGAGATACTTTCAGAATTTCTCTCCGTGAAATCAGTACAGAGCTGTGAGCAAACAAACGGCAGAACAACAAACCGCTTCACAGCAGCAGCTCACCTTTAGCTGAATCACGAAAAGACCGGCATAATTCCCCGTTTGTTGGCTAAACACTGTTGCTGCATATATCCTGTGTGTTTCTCCTGTGTTTCCTGGAGAAAGGGGGGTCAACCTAACGTATGGGACCCGGGGGGAAGGTCTCAGACTTTTGGCAAATGGAATTTTACGCTCTGGGGTACGCAGCGTTTTTTAGATTTTTACTGGCTAAAGATTGTCAATCAACACCAGGCTAGTTCTACCGCATTCCTGAGACTCTGACGCGTCTAAAGAGGTGTCATAGTCTGGATTTGACCAATCACAGGCTGGCAGAGCCTCACATACACACAGTCAAACTGCAGTCAGATGAGAATGGATCCATGGTTTACAGCCTCAGAGAGGATTCAGGCTCTCAGAATGAAGCCAAACTGCTGTATTTGGATAGATTGAACACTATTAATGATAAAACAAGTGAAATATATAGTTATATAGTATATAAAGTACAATGGAACAGCTGGCTCCAAAATGACAATTTAGCTTTATCCCGCCTGACCTCTCTGTACCAAAACCTCTCTAACTTTGTCCTGCTTCACTTTATCAAAGCCACGTATTTATTTACACATCTGAACAAATCCCACAAGTGTTACCATTATTATAACATCAAATTTATTATTACAATAGACCTTGTAGTTACAGAATTACAGTCTTTTTGGTATGGGTATGCAATTTTGGAGCAGAGGCCTAAAAATAGGGCTCGGGATTAAAGAACGTCTCCCGTAGCGCCCCCCCCCCCCCACACACACACACACACACACACACACAGTGAATATTGTGATTTCAGTAGAAACCGGGGCTGCAGTCATTTTTTCCTGAACTTAACTTGAGATAGATACGATTGAATCGGTGCATTTAAATCGAGAGCATTAAACTGAGTGTAGACGTTCAGACAGGTGATCAGAGGGAGGAGGGTGGGAGAAGATGGAGGGAGGACGGAGGGGGAGGAGAGAGTGGGAGTTTAAAAAGCTGCTGCTCTCTTTCCGCTGATTTCAGAAACTCAACACTGAAGTTTCATCACATTTACGTTTCTTTCCTGTCGACCTGTCAAACAACAAAAATGCTCCAACGGTGAGTTTTTAATCTCCTGATGAACTTGAAATAATTCACTTTATTAAACTGTTTGAGAGATTGTACTTCCGACTACTGAAGGAACTAAATTAGTCAAGTGTCAGAACACAACTCTGCTGTTAAACATAAAACTTAAACTTTATGAAACACTTGAGAAAAACCTGAAGAAAACAGCTTTTGAGACATTATAACATAAAGCTGGTGGAAAGTTTCTCTTCTCACTGATTATACCTGAAATAATTACATGTAACGTGTTTGAAAATGTTGCGTAGTCAAGTTAATCAGAATGATCTGATGCTTCTTTTGTTTCTAATTAGACTAATTAGTCCACAACACTTCTATATGTCGAATACTTTGGACTTTTCCTCATCGACATTTTAGGAAATATTTTACTTTTATTTATCTGATGGCAGATTCAGATTTTATACTCAGAACATATTAAGATGGAAAGCTGCAGTTTAGAATAAACAATGTAAAATGAGTTTATTACTAAAACTGAACTGGTTTTGATTCTGAACTTTGCTGCTGACACCTGATTATTCAGGACTTTGACTTGGTAGTGCCGCTCAGCTGCTGTCATCAGTATTCAAGTTGTGTTTGTTGGCTGGTCTGTGTGTCTGCTCGGTATAAATCCAGCAGAAGGACTTCAGTGTTTCGGCATAAAGCAGCAGTCTTCTCTGGTTTTCCACCTGACACTTGACTCTCATAATGAACCTTAAAGCTTTTCTGTCTCTTTGAGTATCTGGTTTTCTCTTGCAGCTTGTTTCTTTCTATACGTTGGAAAAGAAGAGACACTTTGTTTTTTTCCTCTTTGGAGGAAACACAAAGAATCAGTCATGTCATTCTTCTGGCTGAAGACTTGTTTCACCCAGCGGTGAATCAACACTCTGGCATTGTTCACTTTCTTTTCATTCTAAACTTTGCATTCCTAACTTTAGCTACTTTTTCTTATTTATTTGCTTTACGTCATGTTCTCTTTACTTAATTACTTATTTATAAAAATTTCCCAATGAGGCAACCGTGGCAACTTTACATTCTTTGCTTTTTTAAATTTATATTCATTACTTTCTCTACTTTATGTGATTTACTTTCTTTACTTTACGTTCTTTACTTCACATTCTTAACAGTCTTTATTTTTTGGTCTTTAGTTTTCGTTCTTTAGTTTACTTTCTTAACTTTACAGTCTTTAGTTTCCGTTCTTTAGTCAACACTAGGGCTGCAACTAACAATTATTTTAATAATAAATTAATCTGTCGATCATTTCTTCGATTAATCGATGAATTGGATAAAAAAACAAAGCATTAATTTCCAACCAAAAAAATGGCGTGACGCTGTGGCGCGATAGCCAATCAGCGTTGAGATGTTTCTCCTGTCATCACTGACGTCCTGCCGTTGTTGAATCAGGAGATAAATACTGTAGCCGTCTGTGTTCACCCAGAGCTCTACGACCCCTCATATCAGTAGAGACCAGACTATGTGCGTGCGTGCGTGCGTGCGTGCGTGAACCATATGGTGCAAACAATGAATACAAGCTGCCGTATTTACGTCTAGATGACGTTATGTTGAGTGTTGATGGAGCTGCTACAATGTTAGCATAGCCTAGCACCGATCAATCGACCTTTTTGTCGGTTTATTGCCGTTAAATCACAGCCAAATCAGTTTGTGTGTTCATACAGCTGTAGTAAACAGACGTGTGGCTCGCTAGACACAGTGAGCTCGATGAAATCCACGGAGCTCCTCCGGACTATGTTCTGAACCAGACATGACGGCGTTTAGTTCCCCGTGATATCTGGACTTCCACAACACGTACTGAGCAGAAATAGAGGAGATTTTTCCACGGTTGATGGCGGACAGTTTAACGGCTTTCAGGCCGATAAGCCACGCCCCCTCTCCGGCACGTCCAGCGCGATTCACGTGAATGAACACAAATAGTCCCCGGAGAGACCGGCGGCACGAATGACGCGATTCGCGCCGCGTTCTTCGCGTTTGGTGTGAACACGGCATTATTGAGTGGCGTAATAATCGCGCGACACAACGAATCGATAATGAAATTCATTGCTAACTCTTAATAATCGATTATCGATTCGTTGTTTCAGCCCTAGTCAACACTGCAGTTTACGTTCTGTAGTTTAAATTTACAATATTTTGTTGATTTGCTTTCAAACCTTGAAGTTCATCTTTTACATAGAATACAGATGTTGGTATCGTTCCATTTCTAAAGCCAACAATCCGATTCAGGTATTGTGTGACAGCTTTTTAGATATTTATTCATTTTGACTGAGTGGAATGTTTTGTGGCCTTTTTTTGTGTGACATCAGCTTGAAAACCATGACGCAAACAGGCTGCTGTTCCCTTTGTGTATGTGTTCACAGGTGTGTTATGTTGCTGCTTGTTGCCATGGCAGCTGTCTCTCTCGCAGCTCCAGTCTCGGGTAAGCTATGACATCATCTCTCTCCCCTCGTCTTTCTGTCTCTGTCTGATCTTGTGTCTTATTGTCTTGCAGAGGGAACAGCTGCTGACGGTAAATATACACTTTTTAAGGAATCTGAATGAACCCTCCAGTTAAGTTGAAGCCTTGACCTTTGACCCTATGAAGAAGTCACGCCTCCTGATGACATCAGCTAATCTAAACAGAGCAGCCAATTAGAGTGCAACAGACTCCCTGTTTAGACATCACATCAAACTCACAATAGGTTTGTTCAAGATGAACTAAAGTGGACGAGATCAGACGGCAGCAACAGTTTCCAACAGCCTTCAAAGAACAAACAGGAAGTCACAGAAATAGTTAAATCCTGTTAGATCTGGTCCCCGGTCCTCGTACGTGGCCAACTGAGTTAGCCGGATAATCTTCAGGATGAGATTACATAAGTCAGGCTTTTCGGTTCCTCAAAGCAAGTTTGGCAAAATCACCATAGCAACACATCCATAAGCTTGAACCTGCTCCAGAGCAGGCTAACTTCAGTTAGCTGGATTAGCTCAGCTCCTCAGAGATCATTGATGAAGGAGGATATTAGTCAGATCAGCGTTTTATAGGGAGAGAGTTCTTCCACATCGCCAACATCCGTCATCACATCACGATGACTTCCTGTACGAGCGACGAGGAATCCTTTATTTACAGACTTGTGGAGCAGACATTGAACACCACACGCTGCAGCCTCGCTGTGGAGCGATGCTTCATGTTGAACAGCGTCGGTGATTAGAGAACATCGGGGAAGCCGCTGCACGCCGTGCTGTTCATCACGTTTATCTGGTGCTGAAGAAGCTCATGATGTGTTCATGACGTCACCATAGCAACATGTTGCACTGATCACCATGCTGAGTCATGCGTGTGTGTGTAGACTTGCTCCCGTGTCCTCTTGATGGCTGGTTGAACTACATGATCCATGAAGCTGCTGCCAGCAGCACGTTTAAAGACGAGTCCTGTGATTGGTCGGGCTGATGAGGCTTAAAATGAGCCGATACATGTTCCAACACTGACGCATCAACGTATCTGTGACGTGTCGCCGTGCTTCTTGTCTTGCCCTCTCAGCGGTGGAGGTGTTAGATGATGTCATGATGATGGTCTGGAGCTCCTCACATGAGTTCATGATCATCTCCTGCTCGTCACTTCATTTGCATCGTACTGTTAGAACATCATGGTTTCTGTGATCGACGCTTCCTCCTTCTGAAGCAGGACGGGCACGCCACCGACCCTGATGACTGAAGTCTGGTTCTACTGAACGAGACTGTTTGAGCGGATCAGCCTTTGAGGAACCGAGATAGCCTGACTTCAACCATCGGGTTCCTTTAAGCTGCTAACAGGACATCTGATCCACTTAGTGAACCACGTACGAGGAACGAGGCCCTGGTCTGTAGGCTACTTGTAGTTTGCTGACAACATTTGGATATATTCATGTGTTTAGAAATATATATTTATGTTGAAATCTGTATTGTATGCTATCCTTTGTTCTTTTTATGTCCAACTGTGAAACAGGTTTCTGCTCGTTTTCTATAAATAAGCTTTATTATCATCAATCACATGAAATATATTTTAAGATTGAACCTTGGTTGCACAATATGAGACTAAGAGCCAACAATCTAACATTAAATATTAATTACACAGAAAAATAGGATTTTCTACAAAACATGATGCGTGTGTTGTCGTACGTAAGAGCCAATCAGCTTTTTCATCAGACAGCGACTGATTTATTTTATTATGACATTATTTCACTTCATCTTTCGTTTGCTATGTTCTGCAACATTATTATTCATTGAAATAGTACAAATAATGAAAGCTTATTTTATGCATGTGTGTTTCTACTATTTCAGAGATAAGTGCAACGCTGCTGGATCTAACAGCCAATGGTAACACACCACACAATATACATTACACACTAAACTAGAAATATATACGACATGTCCATGTTTCCATGAGAGCAGAGGCTCTAATGGACCGTCTCAAGGTAGCCGGTCAGTCTGTTCACCGGTCTGTCTAAAGCCTACTGCTATTATGAATGTTAAATTCACCAACAGCATACAAGGAAACACATTGTTCTGTTGATCTGTCTCTTTCAGATTCAACTGAGGCAACTGAAGCACAAGGTCAGAGTGTGTGTCTTAATTTAAATATAATGTGTCTGAACTGAAGCAAAGACAAAGCATTTGTTGGAACGCTGCAGCTTCAAATAACATGATCAAATGCTGTTAGTTGTGTTTGCATTCTATAAGTCATTACTACGACTTATACTGCAGAGAGTACCTCATTACTACGACTTATACTGCAGAGAGTACCTCATTACTACGACTTATACTGCAGGAGACACCGCATGACTACAACTTATACTGCAGGAGACACCGCATGACTACAACTTATACTGCAGGAGACACCGCATGACTACAACTTATACTGCAGGAGACACCGCATGACTACAACTTATACTGCAGGAGACACCGCATGACTACAACTTATACTGCAGGAGACACCGCATGACTACAACGTATACTGCAGGAGACACCGCATGACTACAACGTATACTGCAGGAGACACCGCATGACTACAACGTATACTGCAGGAGACACCGCATGACTACAACGTATACTGCAGGAGACACCGCATGACTACAACGTATACTGCAGGAGACACCGCATGACTACAACGTATACTGCAGGAGACACCGCATGACTACAACTTATACTGCAGGAGACACCGCATGACTACAACGTATACTGCAGGAGACACCGCATGACTACAACGTATACTGCAGGAGACACCGCATGACTACAACGTATACTGCAGGAGACACCGCATGACTACAACGAATACTGCAAGAGACACTGCATGACTACAACTTATACTGCAGGAGACACCGCATGACTACAACGTATACTGCAAGAGACACCGCATGACTACAACGTATACTGCAAGAGACACCGCATGACTACAACTTATACTGCAGGAGACACCGCATGACTACAACGTATACTGCAGGAGACACCGCATGACTACAACTTATACTGCAGGAGACACCGCATGACTACAACGTATACTGCAGGAGACACCGCATGACTACAACGTATACTGCAGGAGACACCGCATGACTACAACGTATACTGCAGGAGACACCGCATGACTACAACTTATACTGCAGGAGACACCGCATGACTACAACGTATACTGCAGGAGACACCGCATGACTACAACGTATACTGCAAGAGACACCGCATGACTACAACTTATACTGCAGGAGACACCGCATGACTACAACTTATACTGCAGGAGACACCGCATGACTACAACGTATACTGCAGGAGACACCGCATGACTACAACGTATACTGCAGGAGACACCGCATGACTACAACTTATACTGCAGGAGACACCGCATGACTACAACGTATACTGCAGGAGACACCGCATGACTACAACGTATACTGCAGGAGACACCGCATGACTACAACGTATACTGCAGGAGACACCGCATGACTACAACGTATACTGCAGGAGACACCGCATGACTACAACTTATACTGCAGGAGACACCGCATGACTACAATGTATACTGCAGGAGACACCGCATGACTACAACGTATACTGCAGGAGACACCGCATGACTACAACGTATACTGCAGGAGACACCGCATGACTACAACTTATACTGCAGGAGACACCGCATGACTACAACGTATACTGCAGGAGACACCGCATGACTACAACGTATACTGCAAGAGACACCGCATGACTACAACGTATACTGCAAGAGACACCGCATGACTACAACGTATACTGCAAGAGACACCGCATGACTACAACGTATACTGCAGGAGGTACTGTATTACAATTTATACTGCATTAGTACGACTTATACTGCAGGAATTACTGCATTAGTACTACTTTTACTTTACATGTTATGATTGATAAATGTGCAACATCTTTCATCTGCAGATATGATCTCTGAAACTGATGATCAGCCTAACGTGAACTTAGAGGATCCCAGCCAACTCACCATGGCGGAGACTGAGGAGCAACTAGTTGACTCGGCCGTAGATGATAGCTCACTACAGAACGTAGTAGAGAGTGAGGAGCCAACAATGGACACAGCTGGAGATGATAGTTCACCAGATGAAAACGTAGCAGATACTGAGGAGCCAACAGTGGACACGGTTGGAGATGATAGCTCACCAGAGGAGAATGTAGCAGAGAGTGAGGAGCAAACAGTGGAGACAGCTGGAGATGATAGCTCACCAGAGGAGAACGTAGCAGAGAGTGAGGAACAAACACTGGAGACAGCTGGAGATGATAGCTCACCAGAGGAGAACGTAGCAGAGAGTGAGGAACAAACAGTGGAGACAGCTGGAGATGATAGCTCACCAGAGGAGAACGTAGCAGAGAGTGAGGAGCAAACACTGGAGACAGCTGGAGATGATAGCTCACCAGAGGAGAATGTAGCAGAGAGTGAGGAACAAACAGTAGAGACAGCTGGAGATGATAGCTCACCAGAGGAGAACGTAGCAGAGAGTGAGGAGCAAACAGTGGAGACAGCTGGAGATGATAGCTCACCAGAGGAGAACGTAGCAGAGAGTGAGGAGCAAACACTGGAGACAGCTGGAGATGATAGCTCACCAGAGGAGAACGTAGCAGAGAGTGAGGAGCAAACACTGGAGACAGCTGGAGATGATAGCTCACCAGAGGAGAACGTAGCAGAGAGTGAGGAACAAACAGTAGAGACAGCTGGAGATGATAGCTCACCAGAGGAGAATGTAGCAGAGAGTGAGGAACAAACAGTGGAGACAGCTGGAGATGATAGCTCACCAGAGGAGAACGTAGCAGAGAGTGAGGAGCAAACAGTGGAGACAGCTGGAGATGATAGCTCACCAGAGGAGAACGTAGCAGAGAATGAGGAGCAAACAGTGGAGACAGCTGGAGATGATAGCTCACCAGAGGAGAACGTAGCAGCAGATGATGTTCAGGACAGGAGCCCAGAGATTGCCGACAGTCTTACCAGCGAGAATAGTAGTGAAGACAACTCTGATATTGGGGATGCAACAGACGACTCTGGCAACGCTGATGAACCTGATCAGCAGATTCAAGAAACTGCTACCTCCACTGAAGGTAAAACAGGATACCTGCGTTGGTCAGAGTTCATAAGTTCTTTGTCATACATTCAGAAGTGAGAAGAGTTCATGTGGTCTTTATCTTTATAAAAGTAGAATTAAGATGCAGAAGGTCTAGATAAAGTTTTCAGAAGTCAACATGAAGAACGTAGAAACTAGGATCAAGAAATCAGAGTTCATGTACTTTATATTGAAGAATTTAAAGTTTCAGACAAACAAAAGAAGTCAGAGTGTAACATGACGGTACGGAGGACACGAACACGGCAGCACAGCGATCAGAGACAGTTCTGCAGGTTGTCAGGGTATTTAATTAAACAAACTTCAAGAAACTCAAAACAACAGAAAACCTAGCTCGGTCCAGAGCTCTATCACAAAACTAGAAAATATAAACGATTTCCGCTGGGCCGCTAGAAGACTTACCGGTCTCAACTTTCTCCAACCCTGGAGATCTTAGGGAGGCGTGACTCTCGTCTTGCTGCATGTTCTCACTGATCAGTTTTCTGCTTCACATTTGTTCATCTCCCTGATGAGGAGATCAGCTCCAGGTGTGTCTCCTCCCACACCTGATCCCAATGCTCTCCTGAAGGAGTGGTTGGAGCCTTCTAGCTGGAACGTAGATTCCTCTATCTACCCCTCAGCCCCTTACAAGAGGTTAAGAATAACAAAATGTCAGGATGGAAAATCTAGAGATCAAAGTGAAGAATTCAAATGCTTAAATACATCAAAGATCAAGATTTGACAGAATTCAACAAAGAACACAAAAGATAAAGAGTTAATGTAGAGAAGACAAAGAACAGGTAAACATTCAGGTGTGAAAAGGATGAATTCAGAAGTTATACAAAGAAATTGAGTCATCATGAGAAAAGGCTGAAGACTCACGGGACCAAAGTTACAGCAGGAGTTTGTTTAGGGTTCATGAATTCTCATGTTGTTTCTTGTTGCAGCGCCATCTACTGACCAACCTGAAGACTCCATCGCCACAAAGGGTAAAGACCACACCCTGCTGTGACCTCACACCATCTCACAGCCAATCACATTTCAGATGCAGCTTTCCGAAACAATTAGAGCGTCAGAGTATTTCAGTCTAATGTTCAGTGACCTCTTAAACCAGCAGTGAGAGACTTTGTCTGTGGCATGCTGTCTTATTGAGGAGACCATAAAGACACCATGATCCTACATGTGAGTCATTGTTTTATTGTTCTTCTTTTCACAGCGACTTAGACACTCTGAACTGTGGAAGCTCACCAACTGCAGGTACCATTGCTCACTATCTCATCACTGATTCACCTCGAACAACAGATTCAGGAGGTTGTCATCAAATCAAAAAATGACCAGCAGTCTGTTTTGTAACTATAAGTTGACACTAACTGCTGGGTTTCACATTAAATTCATAACTTTATACTTAAAATGGGAAAGAACAACACTGCTGACGAGAGACAAATGAAATATTTTTATTAAAATATCATCGCTTAGCTAAAATATTTTTTTGTCTTACATCAACTCATTTTTCAATAATTCAAAGACCATTATTCAGCTATGCTGTGTCTTTTTGAATAAAGATCAATAAATATAGTAATACATGTTTTTGTGTTTCTCTCAATCAGAGTCAAGCCCACAGTGGAATACAGTTGCTATGACAACAACAACAGCAGCAATAAAATGCTGAACTGCAACTAAACTTCAACCTTCAGCTTCCTGTTTGTTTTCGCTCCTCAGCTCGTTCCTGATTGGTTGTCTCCATTTTACTTGTAACTCTGGCTTTGGTTTGAAAAATCTGTCTTCCACCAATGGACTGTCTAGGTCTCTGTGTGTCTGTCTCTCTCTCTGCCTGTCTGTCTGCCTTCAGTCTGATGCAGAAACATGTGAGATCTGCTCTGTGGGTCTGTGTTCACACAGACCAACTGCTAATAAAGTTTGAACTGTCAAAAAAAAGTCCCTGGATCTTTGCTATGAAACTATCATAATTATTGACCTGTCATCATATACTGAGTATGTTATTGATCTTTAATCATACACTTTAATAAACACAGTTCATAACACTATCATATTTAATAACAGTCAGTTCATAACACTGTATCATATTTAATAAACAGTTTATAACACTGTTTCATGTTTAATAAACAGTTTATAACCCTATCATATTTAATAAACACAGTCAGTTCATAACACTGTATCATATTTAATAAACGTTTATAACACTATCATGTTTAATAAACAGTTTATAACCCTATCATATTTAATAAACACAGTCAGTTCATAACACTGTATCATATTTAATAAACGTTTATAACACTATCATGTTTAATAAACAGTTTATAACCCTATCATATTTAATAAACACAGTCAGTTCATAACACTGTATCATATTTAATAAACGTTTATAACACTATCATGTTTAATAAACAGTTTATAACCCTATCATATTTAATAAACACAGTCAGTTCATAACACTGTATCATATTTAATAAACGTTTATAACACTATCATGTTTAATAAACAGTTTATAACCCTATCATATTTAATAAACAGTCAGTTCATAACACTGTATCATATTTAATAAACGTTTATAACACTATCATGTTTAATAAACAGTTTATAACACTGTATCATATTTAATAAACAGTTTATAACCCTATCATATTTAATAAACACAGTCAGTTCATAACACTATCATATTTAATAAACAGTTTATAACCCTATCATATTTAATAAACACAGTCAGTTCATAACACTGTATCATATTTAATAAACGTTTATAACACTATCATGTTTAATAAACACAGTCAGTTCATAACACTATATAATATTTAATAAACAGTTTATAACACTGTATCATGTTTAATAAACAGTTTATAACCCTATCATATTTAATAAACAGTCAGTTCATAACACTATCATATTTAATAAACAGTTTATAACCAATATTTAATAAACACAGTCAGTTCATAACACTGTATCATATTTAATAAACGTTTATAACACTATCATGTTTAATAAACAGTTTATAACACTATCATATTTAATAAACACAGTCAGTTCATAACACTGTATCATATTTAATAAACGTTTATAACACTATCATGTTTAATAAACAGTTTATAACACTATCATATTTAATAAACAGTCAGTTCATAACACTGTATAATATTTAATAAACAGTTTATAACACGGTATCATGTTTAATAAACAGTTTATAACCCTATCATATTTAATAAACACAGTCAGTTCATAACACTATCATATTTAATAAACAGTTTATAACCATATCATATTTAATAAACAGTCAGTTCATAACACTGTATCATATTTAATAAACAGTTTATAACCCTATTATATTTAATAAACACAGTCAGTTCATAACACTGTATCATGTTTAATAAACAGTTTATAACCATATCATATTTAATAAACACAGTCAGTTAATAACACTGTATCATGTTTAATAAACAGTTTATAACCCTATCATATTTAATAAACACAGTCAGTTCATAACACTGTATCATATTTAATAAACAGTTTATAACCCTATTATATTTAATAAACAGTTCATAACACTGTATCATGTTTAATAAACAGTTTATAACCCTATCATATTTAATAAACACAGTCAGTTCATAACACTATCATGTTTAATAAACAGTTCATAACACTGTATCATATTTAATAAACAGTTCATAACACTGTATCATGTTTAATAAACACAGTTCATAACACTATATCATATTTAATAAACACAGTCAGTTCATAACACTGTTTCATATTTAATAAACACAGTCAGTTCATAACACTGTATCATATTTAATAAACAGTTCATAACACTGTATCATATTTAATAAACAGTTCATAACACTGTATCATGTTTAATAAACACAGTTCATAACACTGTATCATATTTAATAAACACAGTCAGTTCATAACACTGTATCATATTTAATAAACACAGTCAGTTCATAACACTGTATCATATTTAATAAACAGTTCATAACACTGTATCATATTTAATAAACAGTTCATAACACTGTATATTTGTTACGACCTGGCTCCAAGGCTGCAACATCAGGGAGACAAGACGTGTAAAAGTAATAAATAGACATTTATTTAACGAACAAATAACCAAACTAAACAAACAAACAATTAATCAAATGAAGCAGCAGCCGTGTCAGCCCAGGAGAGTCAGAGAGGAGGGTTAGGGTTTTATTCCTTTATACCTGGCACTTCCAGCAGTCTCAGGTGTGGCTCATCAGCGGCGGATTAACATCCTGCAACAGAGAATAGACAGCAACCAGGACACAGACCCCTCGTGGAAGGGAGGGGTCGTCATATGTTTAATAAACAGTTCATAACACTGCATCATATTTAATAAACACAGTTCATAACACTGTATCATGTTGAACAAAACTACAGCATTTTTACCAGTGGCGATCCGTGTAGTTTATATGTTTATATCATATATATATATATATATATATCAGTGTTGGGTGGTGTATTTTATACCTGGGCCTTCAGTACTGTCCTACTACAGTTGAACCACCTCTTAATAACCTCATTATGACGCTAGCATGACGGGATGCTGCGTCATTAACGGGATGCTTCATCATTAACGGACAATGTATAAAGTCAAAATCAATGTAATTAACACAATGACAAGAACAAACTCACAAGAACCAGTCACATATATTTATATGACAACAAAGCAGGTAGAATAACATAAAACCCAAATAACAGATTCAACAGCAAAACTGCGGTGCTAAAACACGTATTCATCCACACACTGAAGAGCATCATTCAAATATTATTCACACCAGAGGGAACAATATTAACCATATAAAAACAACACCATAGAAACATTAACACAGTAGTAACGCTACTGCAGATGTAAAAGCAAAGCAGTTCACTTACCAAAGTGTCTGTTCACTTAAAGACCAAGTTCACAAAAGTCCATCCTCCTTTCTTTAATTACAAAGAGTTCAATGACGCGGTTGTTCAGAACATCGGTTCAGTTCCAGTAAGAAGTCCTTCTTGATTCATGGACGCCAGTGATGAGAGTCGAGCCTTCCCAGTTGTATTTCCTGGATATGTTTTAATGTGTTAATGTGTTTTAATTTAAATGTCCGCTCCACAGAGGCAGTAGATATTGGGATTGTCACCACCCAACATGCCAAAACGCTAAAAATGTAATGTCACGTAAAAACTTCTTGCATATCTTTAAACTTGAACTCTTACTACAAAGTTCTGCTAGCTAGTTTCACAACAGTCACGCTAGCCCACTGACCAATTACACCGCATGTTAATGCTGACGTACCTGTAGGCCAGCTAGAAGCTCTGGCACGTCAAAGAATACGTCCAACATGTCAAACTAAAGATCTGAATGGTTGAAGACTATGACGATTATCATCCCCATTTACTTTAACTGCAAATGAATTCATTTGTAATTCTGAAGGCCTCCAGGCAGATTTTTTTACTTAGAGACACAGAGGTGAACTCTGATTGGATAAAAGCTCTACTTAAAACAAGCTGCACTGAAGCAGAGCAGCTGAGGAACACAGTAGCTGTGCAATGAGAACATAAGATAATGGGAACAATATTTAGAATACATGTAGTGTATTTATGAATTATTAAATTACAAAATAGCTCTAACTTTGTGATTCTGTCTAGACCAGCAGAGAAGGCTTTGCTGGCCCTGACGGCCGCCACTGATTTTTAACAACACTACAACATGTTTCACAAAACTGCAGCTCATAACCAACAATCATCAACAGGTGTGCTGGAGGGGGAGGAGTCAGGTTACCTGCAGCCACAGTCGCTGGTGTGGAAGAGTGACTCCTGAGATGTAGCAGATGAAGTTTCTCTCAGACGATGAATGAAATCTGACCTCAGGTCATCAGAGGTTAACTGACTCTCATTCACACATCAAGGAATAAGAAACAAAGACAAAGGCTTTGTGTAAAATAAGCCTTTTTCAGCTGACAGGGCGATATCTGTGAGAATAGATTTACCTTCACATGAGACACACCTGAGCAGAGGAGAAAGAAGTTCTTATTCCTCTGAAGTCAAAGCAGCGACAACCAAAACAAAATTGTAAAGAGTTAGAAACTTCCTAAAAAATGATGTGCACATCTACCAGCCCTTAAAGTGATGAACACATTAATGAATCCATAATTATAACACAATAATATAATAAAACATTTTGCATCATGATTACTTTTACTTTCGGCACTCAGTCTATTTTGATGCTTATGAATTAAAATATGGAATGAAGGACTTTTAGTTGTTACAGAGTATTTCTACAGTGTGGTACTAAACCTAATAACTGGTTGTATAACCCTTGGCGGCAACAACTGAAATCAAGCGTTTGCAATAACTGGCAGTGAGTCTTTCACATCGCTGTGGAGCAGCTCTTCTTTGCAGAATTGTTTTAATTCAGCCACATTGGATGGTTTTCAAGCAGAAACGTCTTGTTTAAGGTCACGCCAGAGCATCTCAATCAGATTTAAGTCCGGACTTTGACCAGGCCACTCCAAAACCTTTATTTTGATTTTTTTGAGCCAATCAGAGGTGGACTTGCTTGTGGATCATTGTCCTGCTGCAGAACATAAGTGTGCTTGAGCTTGAGGTCACGAACTGATGGCCGGACATTCTCCTTCAGGATTTTCTGGTAGAGAGCAGAATTCATGGTTCCATTAATTATGACGAGTCGTCCAGGACCATCACACTGCCACCACCATGATTGACTGTTGGTATGATGTTTTTATGAAATGCTGTGTTAGTTTCACACCAGATGGGACGCACACCTTCCAAAAAGTTCAACTTTTGCCTCGTTGTTCAAAAGTTCAACTTTTGCCTCGTCAGTCCACAGAGTATTTGCCCAAAAGTCTTGGGGATCATCAAGATGTTTTTTGGGAAATGTGAGACGATCCTTTGTGTTCTTTTTGCTCAGCAGTGGCTTTGGCCTTGGAACTCTCCCGTTGATGGCGTCTCTTTCTTATTGTTGAGTCATGAACACTGATCTTAACTGAGGCAGGTGAGGCCTGCAGCTCTTTAGATGTTGTTCTGGGGTCTCTTATCACCTCCTGGATGAGTCGTCGATGCGCTCTTGGAGTCATTGTGGTCGGCCGGCCCCTCCTGGGAAGGTTCACCACTGTTCCAAGTCTTCTCCATTTGTGGATGATGGCTCTCATCGTGGTTCTCTGGAGTCCCAAAGCCTTTGAAATGGCTTTGCAACCCTTTCCAGACTGATACATGTCAATTACTTTGTTTCTCATCTGTTCTTGAGTTTCTTTAGATCGTGGCCTCCTTCACTTTGTCAGACAGCTTCTATTGAAGTGATCTCTTGATTCAACAGGTCTGGCAGTAATCAGGCCTGGGTGTGGCTCGTGAAATTGAACTCAGCGTTCCATAAAATGTGGTTCATCACAGATCATTCATGATTTATCAAGGTGGGGGGGGGGGGGCAATTACTGTTTCACATCGGGCCAAGTAGGTTTGGACAGCTTCTTTCCCTTAATAAATGAAATCATCATTTACAGACTGCATTTTGTAATTTCTCGGGTTATCTTTGTCAAATATTAAAATGTGTTTGATGATCTGAATCATTTAAGTATAATATATATATATATATATATATATATAGGCAGTATATAATCATTAATACTCATGTACATCTCTAGCCACAGGTTCGACCTCATCTAACTCATGTTATCGATGTTTTCAATGTTTATTTGTATTTTCTTCATGTGTGCAGACCTTTTAGTTTCTGATCAGAGTCTCAGGGTTCATGTTACTCGTCTGTCCCACAGCTCTTGGTTTCAGTTGGACGTCAGGATCAAAAGGTCCCGGTGAGCTGCAGTCATTCAGAACCGAGCTGGACCAGAATATACCTCAAAGTGCCTTTAATTCCTTCTCTGGACCTGATCCCAGAGTCCAGCTCGGCTCCAGCTGGGTTCTGGTTTCAGGATGTCCTGCTGCAGACTCATGTTCTGCCCTGATTCCCACAGACAACAGGAAACTCACTTCAAAATAAAAGCACAGAAGGTCAGTGGGTTTTGTAACGTGTCATTTTAAAATCTTCTCAGTCTCTCACACAGGATGACTGAAAGAAATGAAACGACGACGATATATATGATTATATATGAACACTCAAACACTCACATTCAGTTGATCATCGTAAATATCGTTATCGGTCGAGAAGTGAAAGATAATTATCATGTAAGAAATAACACACACACACAATGTGGCTTTTTTATTGAAGCACCTTGTAATTCATGATCACCTCTTTTAATTCTGTTTGTTTTTTAAAAATGTGTTTCTTTACAAGATGTGAGGTAGTCATGTCAGTATGTTTTAGTACCAATTAATTATATATTTCATGATCATCAGGATAATATTGTGATGATCATTAAGAAATACAATTACTGTAATATTAGTCATTAGTCATAGTACAGTAACCAGGATGCTCTAAATACAAGAAGGGTGCTGATTATCTGGAGCACCGGCTCACATCAACACAAGTAACCCGCCTGTGTGTATATATATATATACATATATATATATACACACATATATACATACACACACACACACACTAGTGACTAATGAAGCTATGTGGAGATTTTATTTCCTAAATCCTGTTGGATGTCCAGAGTTTCAGGTCCTTCAGTTACTGAGGCAGGTTCAGGTTTAGGAGAGACGGTGGTTTGGGGGGGGGGGGGGCGTTATGGATGCAGTTCAGAGGAATGTTGGCAACTTTTTCTCTGCAGCTCGGTATCACTTTAATAAAGTTTCCTTTCTATACGTCCTCTAAGCTCGACCACACACACACACAGTAACACACACACACACACACAGTAACACACACACACACACACACACAGTAACACACACTTGAAGGTTCACTGAGCTGAAACCGAAGTAAAAAGCTTGAAACGATCTGCTGGATTTCTTCTTCTGGTCAAAAGATTATTTTACAAAAAATATATTTTTATGATGAGATCCAATTAAATGAGCAGTTTTTTTAATCTCAGTGAAAACATGGATAGATCAAAATATGTTATTAGATTAAAAAAAGAATTTTAAAAATGATCTCTATTTCCATGAATGTTTACTTTTGGACTTTACAAAGTTCGATCTATCGCCTTCATTATGAAGCTTCAAACTATTCAGTACAGCTCTGCTTAAGATATATGAAAGTATGTACAGCTCTACTTAAAATATATGAAAGTACGTACAGCTCTACTTAAAATATATGAAAGTACTTACAGCTCTACTTAAAATATATGAAAGTACTTACAGCTCTGCTTAAGATATATGAAAGTATGTACAGCTCTACTTAAAATATATGAAAGTACGTACAGCTCTACTTAAAATATATGAAAGTACTTACAGCTCTGCTTAAGATATATGAAAGTATGTACAGCTCTACTTAAAATATATGAAAGTACGTACAGCTCTACTTAAAATATATGAAAGTACGTACAGCTCTACTTAAAATATATGAAAGTACTTACAGCTCTGCTTAAGATATATGAAAGTATGTACAGCTCTACTTAAAATATATGAAAGTACTTACAGCTCTACTTAAAATATATGAAAGTACTTACAGCTCTACTTAAAATATATGAAAGTACTTACAGCTCTGCTTAAGATATATGAAAGTATGTACAGCTCTACTTAAAATATATGAAAGTACGTACAGCTCTACTTAAAATATATGAAAGTACGTACAGCTCTACTTAAGATATATGAAAGTATGTACAGCTCTACTTAAAATATATGAAAGTACTTACAGCTCTACTTAAAATATATGAAAGTACTTACAGCTCTACTTAAAATATATGAAAGTACTTACAGCTCTGCTTAAGATATATGAAAGTATGTACAGCTCTACTTAAAATATATGAAAGTACGTACAGCTCTACTTAAAATATATGAAAGTACGTACAGCTCTACTTAAAATATATGAAAGTACTTACAGCTCTACTTAAAATATATGAAAGTACTTACAGCTTTGCTTAAGATATATGAAAGTATGTACAGCTCTACTTAAAATATATGAAAGTACGTACAGCTCTACTTAAAATATATGAAAGTACTTACAGCTCTGCTTAAGATATATGAAAGTATGTACAGCTCTACTTAAAATATATGAAAGTACGTACAGCTCTACTTAAAATATATGAAAGTACTTACAGCTCTGCTTAAGATATATGAAAGTACTTACAGCTCTACTTAAGATATATGAAAGTACTTACAGCTCTACTTAAGATATATGAAAGTACTTACAGCTCTGCTTAAGATATATGAAAGTATGTACAGCTCTACTTAAAATATATGAAAGTACGTACAGCTCTCCTTAAAATATATGAAAGTACTTACAGCTCTGCTTAAAATATATGAAAGTACGTACAGCTCTACTTAAAATATATGAAAGTACGTACAGCTCTGCTTAAGATATATGAAAGTACGTACAGCTCTGCTGAAAATATATGACAGTACATACAGCTCTACTTAAAATATATGAAAGTACTTACAGCTCTGCTTAAAATATATGAAAGTACTTACAGCTCTGCTTAAGATATATGAAAGTACGTACAGCTCTACTTAAAATATATGAAAGTACTTACAGCTCTACTTAAGATATATGAAAGTACGTACAGCTCTACTTAAAATATATGAAAGTACTTACAGCTCTGCTGAAAATATATGACAGTACATACAGCTCTACTTAAAATATATGAAAGTACTTACAGCTCTACTTAAAATATATGAAAGTACTTACAGCTCTGCTGAAAATATATGACAGTACATACAGCTCTACTTAAAATATATGAAAGTACTTACAGCTCTGCTTAAGATATATGAAAGTATGTACAGCTCTACTTAAAATATATGAAAGTACTTACAGCTCTACTTAAAATATATGAAAGTACTTACAGCTCTACTTAAAATATATGAAAGTACGTACAGCTCTACTTAAAATATATGAAAGTACTTACAGCTCTACTTAAAATATATGAAAGTACTTACAGCTCTGCTGAAAATATATGAAAGTACATACAGCTCTACTTAAAATATATGAAAGTACGTACAGCTCTACTTAAAATATATGAAAGTACTTACAGCTCTACTTAAAATATATGAAAGTACTTACAGCTCTACTTAAAATATATGAAAGTACTTACAGCTCTACTTAAAATATATGAAAGTACGTACAGCTCTACTTAAAATATATGAAAGTACTTACAGCTCTACTTAAAATATATGAAAGTACGTACAGCTCTACTTAAAATATATGAAAGTACTTACATTTCTACTTAAAATATATGAAAGTACTTACAGCTCTACTTAAAATATATGAAAGTACTTACAGCTCTACTTAAAATATATGAAAGTACTTACAGCTCTACTTAAAATATATGAAAGTACGTACAGCTCTACTTAAAATATATGAAAGTACGTACAGCTCTACTTAAAATATATGAAAGTACTTACAGCTCTACTTAAGATATATGAAAGTACGTACAGCTCTACTTAAAATATATGAAAGTACTTACAGCTCTACTTAAAATATATGAAAGTACTTACAGCTCTACTTAAAATATATGAAAGTACGTACAGCTCTACTTAAAATATATGAAAGTACGTACAGCTCTACTTAAAATATATGAAAGTACTTACAGCTCTACTTAAAATATATGAAAGTACTTACAGCTCTACTTAAAATATATGAAAGTACGTACAGCTCTACTTAAAATATATGAAAGTACGTACAGCTCTACTTAAAATATATGAAAGTACTTACAGCTCTACTTAAGATATATGAAAGTACGTACAGCTCTACTTAAAATATATGAAAGTACTTACAGCTCTGCTGAAAATATATGACAGTACATACAGCTCTACTTAAAATATATGAAAGTACTTACAGCTCTACTTAAAATATATGAAAGTACTTACAGCTCTGCTGAAAATATATGACAGTACATACAGCTCTACTTAAAATATATGAAAGTACTTACAGCTCTACTTAAAATATATGAAAGTACTTACAGCTCTACTTAAAATATATGAAAGTACGTACAGCTCTACTTAAAATATATGAAAGTACTTACAGCTCTACTTAAAATATATGAAAGTACTTACAGCTCTGCTGAAAATATATGAAAGTACATACAGCTCTACTTAAAATATATGAAAGTACGTACAGCTCTACTTAAAATATATGAAAGTACTTACAGCTCTACTTAAAATATATGAAAGTACTTACAGCTCTACTTAAAATATATGAAAGTACTTACAGCTCTACTTAAAATATATGAAAGTACGTACAGCTCTACTTAAAATATATGAAAGTACTTACAGCTCTACTTAAAATATATGAAAGTACGTACAGCTCTACTTAAAATATATGAAAGTACTTACAGCTCTACTTAAAATATATGAAAGTACTTACAGCTCTACTTAAAATATATGAAAGTACTTACAGCTCTACTTAAAATATATGAAAGTACGTACAGCTCTACTTAAAATATATGAAAGTACGTACAGCTCTACTTAAAATATATGAAAGTACTTACAGCTCTACTTAAGATATATGAAAGTACGTACAGCTCTACTTAAAATATATGAAAGTACTTACAGCTCTACTTAAAATATATGAAAGTACTTACAGCTCTACTTAAAATATATGAAAGTACGTACAGCTCTACTTAAAATATATGAAAGTACTTACAGCTCTACTTAAAATATATGAAAGTACGTACAGCTCTACTTAAAATATATGAAAGTACGTACAGCTCTACTTAAAATATATGAAAGTACTTACAGCTCTACTTAAAATATATGAAAGTACTTACAGCTCTACTTAAAATATATGAAAGTACGTACAGCTCTACTTAAAATATATGAAAGTACGTACAGCTCTACTTAAAATATATGAAAGTACTTACAGCTCTACTTAAGATATATGAAAGTACGTACAGCTCTACTTAAGATATATGAAAGTACTTACAGCTCTACTTAAAATATATGAAAGTACGTACAGCTCTGCTGAACTGATATGAACACAGGTGATTAGAAACAGCTGGATCCAATCAGGGGTGGGGCAGACCATCACAAAGACAGGAAGTGAAATAACCTTTAACGAGAGGAGAGGTCAGTAACACAAAATAAAACAGGAAATACTGACAAATGATAAAATAAGAAAAACATAACAACAAACAGGACATGACATGAGATGACGCTCACCACGCTCACCAGGTCAGGAAACATTGGTGGCTGGTAACAATAAGAACAGGTGAGAGACCAGGAGCGGAACAGGGCGAGGTCTTATAGGCACAATTGACCCAGATGAGATGGCTCTTCCAGGAGGCAGGATTCTGAGAGATGAGGCGGCGTAAGCAGTTCTCCAACTCCCGGTTAAGGTCGCTCGGTCTGTTCGTTGGACCGAAGGTGGTATCCAGAGGAGAGACTGACCATAATGCTGAGGAGGAACAGAAGGCTTCCTAAAACTGGGGCCCCCGGTCCGACACCACATCCCATGGGAAACCATGGATATGGAAAACATGACACAGCGTGGCAGAGGGATGAAATGAACCATCAGTCTACCAGCGTGAGGATGATAGTGTTACCTTCTGAACCTTCTGGTCGCAGGGGACTTGGAGGTGGGCACCGGGAGACCTTGTTCCACACTAACCCTAACCCTAACCCACATAGAAACAAACAACTGGTTGGGAGGGTAGTCTGACCTATTCCTCAATGCTCCAAGAGAGAGCCCCAACCACACAGAAGGAAAACAGGATGCTGGAGGGGGAACTGGGAACAGTCTCAGGGTCAAACAGGCGGGACAGCCAGGACGGGAGGACAGGAAGAATCGGAAACGTTAAAAGAAGAGGGCCAACCTGGCTTGTTTGGCTGACAGGATGTATGTGTAGGCTCAATGAGTAGAGAGGGTTGTCCGGTAACCACAAGGTCGATGGATTGATCCTTGGCTTGCTGTGCCGAAGTGTCCCTGAGCAAGACACTGAACCCCTAACTGCTCCCCGGGTGCTTCTCAGCAGCCCACTGTTCCCACTAAGCTAGGGATGGGTAAATGCAGAAGTCAAATTTTGTATATGTATATGACAAAAAAAATGTAACTTTAACTTTATTTTAGATTGTTGAGGTCGGTTCAAACTAGGATTGGTTGCTCCGCTCCCTCCAGCCCGACCTCGACCACCAGCAGCTCCCTGTTACCGACATTCGGTCTCTGCTGAGGAAAGCTAAGAGACAGTAAGACACAAGGGTGGGTCATGTTGTCCGATAGGGATCGCTGAGAGAGAACAGCTCTTATGCCCGTACGTCCACTTCCATGATGAAGAGCTGGTTTGGGTTGGTGAAGATGAGGTCTGCGATAAGCCTGATCTGCTTTGGGAGACCACTGGAACCTTACATTAGGAGAGATGAGAGCATGCAGACGAGCGGCAACAGCACTAAAATCCTAATGAACCACCTATAAAAGTTAGCAAAGCCTAGGAAACATCAACCCCAACTTTGGGCTGGTAGAAAAGGGTTAAACCAGGAGGTGAACAAGTGATGATATCAGAGACAGAACCTTTTACAGGTGAAGCTAACAGGTGTGTCAGTGTAGAGCCGCCATGTTGGAGAGTAACAGCAGACTCAGATGCTCTGTACCCTTCACACAATAGAATGATTTCAAATATAATAATAATAAGTGAAACCAATCAATTATCCTCATGTTCAATGATCGTATACCAGCTTTGAGTTTTACTGCGCACGACATTTCCTCTTTTTACCTTCATGTTCGCTTCGCTCTGACCAATCAGCAGCTGGTGAAGACGTATTGTTTGCCAGGAAAACAAAGCTGTTTTTGAGAGAAAGCGAGCCGGAGATGTTCATAACCTGAAACATTGACCACTGGGGGACATAGTTCAGAAACATCAATGAACGTTAAAGATGCCGTGTGATGTCACAGGTCAAAGTTAATTTCATTCAAATGAACAGAATTGGGTCAGGTGACCGGTCCAGGTGAACCCTGCCCCTCCCCCACAGCATGCTGGGATACGCTGCTCTGGATATTTGCTGCAATCAGTCACAGAATAGAAGTTGCAGTTAAAAATAGGTTTTGTTTCTGTTTAAGGGCTAGCGGTAGATACTGTAGCAGTAGTAGTAGTATGTTGCAGTATTGCTTGCAGTAGAGTTTGTATTATTTTAAGAAGTAGTATAAGCAGCCCCTCCCCAGTCTGAGTGTATAAATATGAGTGTTTGAAGGAGGAGCTGCAGGTTTCTGCTGCATCTCTTAAGTTCAACAGAAACACTCAAACATCAGCATGCTGCCAACGTGAGTAATACTCTGTACTACTAATGATACTGCCGATATCAATACTTTTCTTACTAGAGGATCTGGTAATGCACTACCACAAGGTTATCCTGTGTTTCATATCATGTTTATGTCTCCTTGGATTTGAAACTTTAGTGTCAGAAACCTTGTATTTAACAGTGTAATAATACTTAAGTACTATAATACTCTGCACTACTGTAGTAATACTAAAGTAATCTGATACTTTGCACTACTGTATTAACACTAAAGTACTGTAATACTTTGCACTAGTATTACCAGTACTGTAATACTCTGCACTACTGTAGTATTATTCAAATCGATTCATATTTTCTATCGCCTCAAATCACATATCTTTGCCTCAGAAACCTTTATTATCAGTACTGTAATACTCTGCACTACTGTAGTAATAGTAAAGTACTGAAATACTCTGCACTACTGTGGTATTATCAGTACCGTAATACTCTGCACTACTGTAGTAATAGTAAAGTACTATAATACTCTGCACTACTGTGGTACTATCAGTACTGTAATACTCTGCACTACTGTAGTAATAGTAAAGTACTGTAATACTCTGCCCTACTGTAGTAATAGTAAAGTACTGTAATACTCTGCCCTACTGTAGTAATAGTAAAGTACTGTAATACTCTGCACTACTGTAGTAATAGTAAAGTACTATAATACTCTGCACTACTGTGGTATTATCAGTACTGTAATACTCTGCACTACTGTAGTAATAGTAAAGTACTGTAATACTCTGCCCTACTGTGGTACTATCAGTACTGTAATACTCTGCACTACTGTAGTAATACCCCACTGTAACAAAGCTGAGTCGCTTTGGATCAAAATGGCTGTAATGTAGTAATACTGAAGTACTATTTAAGAACTGTATTACATACTTCATGGGGTTTAGCTGGTTCTGAAATGTATTGATTGTATTTAAGAAGTCTTTGACTCGAACTGATTACTCGTGTTTGTTGACCGTCGTGACAGGAACCTGTTGATCGTGTCCGTGGTCGTCTTTCTGGCATCAACTGTTTCTACGGCTCCTGTCGAGGGTAAAAATACCTCCTTCACTTCACAGCTGATCTGATTTCTTGACTTTGTGGAGATTCAACAGAGTTTTGTTCTCCAGAGAAGGAGCACGAGGACGTGGAGGTGGAGGTGGAGGCCATGGAGGAGGGGGAGCTGTCCGAGGAGGAGGAGGGTAGGAATGTGTGTGTGTGTGTGTGTGTTAATATAAACTGTTTGACTAAGAGAGAAACGTCCTTTTATTTTGAAAAGACAGCTTCCTTACATTTCATATGAACTGTTTCAGTAAATCTGTGTTTGTACTATTTAAAAATAAAACTGATTCAATAAAATGTGTTTAAAATCAATTCTTACTGCGTGATCGATCGATCAGTTGGTTAACTGGCAGCGATGAAAACTCAAACTGTAAACCGTCGCTTACAGAGCTGAAATTATTCAAATGAGGATTAAAGCGAGAAAACGATTTGATTCGGTCGAAACTCATTTTCTTTTTATTGCTTCATTGTGACATAAAACAATGTTTAAACAAACGCTGACAACAAAATGTAACGATCGATAAATCAGAATGAGTTCTATGAGAATGTGTTAAATATGAATTAATATATAATGTGTGTGGAACAAAACAGAAGAATAATCATAAATGTTTCTGATGGTTCTAATATGTAAAATGTTAAAATATCTTTAATTACAGAAATAAATGTTGGATGTGTTTTTCCTTTCAGATGATGATGACTCCAAGAGTCAGGATAGGATTGAGGGTGAGACCATAAACCTGATAAACACCACATTAAATAAATAATAGTGCTATTAAATGTTGTTTTAAATAAACAACATTTAAATGAATGAGGTTTATTTATAAGTGTAAATATCTTAAAACGAGTCTTTGTTCCATTTAACGACACGGATCCTTCTGGACCCTTCTGGACCCCATAAACCCTGGAGTCTGTTTTTAATAAACCTCCTTCATCTGATGTATTCACATCTGATACCCTCCTCCTCCTCCTCCTCCTCCTCCTCCTCCTCCCTCCTCCTCCCTCCTCCCTCCCCCCTCCCCCCTCCTCCCCCCTCCCTCCTCCTCCCCCCTCCCTCTCCCCTCCTCCTCCTCCCTCCTCCTCCTCCCTCCTCCTTCCTCCTTCCTCCTCCTCCTCCTCCTCCTCCTCCTCCTCCTCCTCCTCCTCCTCCTCCTCCCTTCTCCTTCCTCCTCCTTCCTCCTCCTCCTCC
Organism: Pholis gunnellus; assembly: GCF_910591455.1. Lineage (NCBI taxonomy): Eukaryota > Metazoa > Chordata > Actinopteri > Perciformes > Pholidae > Pholis > Pholis gunnellus. Next base: position 22,415,223 of record NC_136543.1, on the reverse strand, counting down.
TTCTCCCTCCTCCTCCTCCTCCTCCTCCTCCTCCTCCTCCTCCTCCTCCTCCTTCCTCCTTCCTCCTCCTCCTCCTCCTCCTCCCTCCTCCTCCTTCTCCTTCTCCTTCCTCCTCCTCCTCCTCCTCCTCCTCCTCCAGCAGGAGTTGTTGCCGTGCGGCAAACCACCACTGTGGCAGCGGCATCCGGAGGTTCAGGTGAGTCGACCCTGATCAGGTCTCATGCAGATTAACTGGGTGGTAATCAGACCAGGATTAACTTGACTCTGTCTGATCCACATCCTGAAGTCTCTCCAGCAGGTCTCAGGTCGACGCTGCAGGTCTCAGGTCGACGCTGAAGGTCTCAGGTCGACGCTGCAGGTCTCAGGTCGACGCTGCAGGTCTCAGGTCGACGCTGAAGGTCTCAGGTCGACGCTGCAGGTCTCAGGTCGACGCTGAAGGTCTCAGGTCGACGCTGCAGGTCTCAGGTCGACGCTGCAGGTCTCAGGTCGACGCTGAAGGTCTCAGGTCGACGCTGCAGGTCTCAGGTCGACGCTGCAGGTCTCAGGTCGACGCTGCAGGTCTCAGGTCGACGCTGCAGGTCTCAGGTCGACGCTGCAGGTCTCAGGTCGACGCTGCAGGTCTCAGGTCGATGCTGAAGGTCTCAGGTCAACGCTGCAGGTCTCAGGTCGACGCTGCAGGCCTCAGGTTGATGCTGAAGGTCTCAGGTTGATGCTGAAAGTCTCAGGTTGACGCTGCAGGTCTCTCTCAGGTCGACACTGCAGGTCTCAGGTTGATGCTGAAGGTCTCAGGTCGACGCTGCAGGTCTCAGGTCGACGCTGCAGGTCTCAGGTCGACGCTGCAGGTCTCAGGTCGACGCTGCAGGTCTCAGGTCGACGCTGCAGGTCTCAGGTCGATGCTGAAGGTCTCAGGTCGATGCTGCAGGTCTCAGGTCGACGCTGCAGGTCTCAGGTTAACGCTGCAGGTCTCAGGTTGACGCTGAAGGTCTCAGGTCGACGCTGAAGGTCTCAGGTTGATGCTGCAGGTCTCAGGTTGATCAGGATCAGGTCTGAACCACACCAGGATCAGGTCTGAACCACACCAGGGTCAGGTCTGAACCACACCAGGATCAGGTCTGGCCCCTAGTGGGAGGGAGGGGTCATCACAGAAGTGACCAATAATAAATAAAATTGACAGTAATAATTACTTTAATATTAGTAATAATAAAGTAAATATTTATTGTTTATGGACACAGCAGCTTATAATATAGCATTACAAATAATCATTTATTATTCATTTATGTAATTAAATTAGCAGTTAAATCTCATAAAACCATTCTGTGTTATTAAGTGAAAGCATTTAATCTGAATTGTGCCTCAATATTTTTGTATTTATTCTGTTTATGTCTTTGATATAAAACACAATGCACCATGAAGCCAAATGATCACATCAACAGTTATATTCTGTATATTATATATTTGAGTTCATGTGAAGGGGGAATGTTTTAAACAAAGGAATTCTGAACAAATGTTAAATCAATATTTTTAATCACTGGTCATATACAAACAGGTAAAACATTCTGATTCAAATATTGTGTTGATATTTATATCTGGTCATGACAGTTATAGTTTATGTGGGAACGTGTGTTGATGTCAGCTGTTGGTGAACTGATAGATGATGATACTTTATTACTGTAACATTGAGATCAACTTCAAACTGGATCCTCAGATTCTGAGAAACCAGCAACAGAGTTCTGGCTCATAATTTATCATTGTTCATCCCTCTAAAAGCTGACAAACCATTTGAGCCAATCGTGTGGATCAATAGTGATCAATGAGGTCAGAGTGTGTTTTCTCTGCAGGTGTTGCAGCAGCAGCTGCGTCCAACATTCAGGATGTGAGCGGTGAGTTCTGACAGGAAGAATCAATATGTGATGAATTATTATTATGATTTCATACCTTTACATACAGAAGACATATATGTGTTCTTAGTTATAGTTTTTAGAAGATGTTTAATGATCAAACATTAATAGAATACTAGTATATATTTTATATGTATTTATATGTAAATGTGCTGTAATCAGTGAATTCATAACCAGATGAAGGTTTGTGTTTATTTTCAGCGGGGGGGGGAACAAATGATGGAATAGCAGGAAGTTCTGCAGGTAAACAACAAGAAGAAGAAGGTTTATCAAACTACAAACTAGTTTATATATGTATTGAAATGTTTATTACATACCTCTCTTTGTTTCAGGTCATGGAAGTGATTCTTCGGTGGACTCAGCAGGTAACTTTTACTTCCTGTTCATGAATCATCATCATCATCATCATCAGGTCACATGACACTCGTTCAAATGTTGAAATGAAACTATTCATTACTGTGTTCAGTTATAAATAAATGATAAATGATTATTAACTCCAATGTTCACTGGTTGATGAAGAAGCTTGTATCATCATGTTTGTTTTTCAGCAGCTGGAGGTCAGAGCAGCTCAGCAGCTTCACAACCAGGTAATCAATAATCAACAAATTAAATTAAATTAAATTGATTTGGTATAGCCCAAAATAACAAATCACAAATTAGCCTTAATGTTCTTTACAATTTGTCCACATACGACATCCTCCGTCCTTGCACCCTCACATCAGAACAGGAAAAACTCCCCAAAAAACCTTTAACGGAGAGAAAAGAGAAAGAACCCTCAGAGAGCAACAGAGGACCAGGGTCCAGATAAAACCATGATCCATGTAGACCTGTGAAGAGAGAAAACACAAAGATTCTGAGGAAGAAGCTAAGCTAGTAATGTGCATTAATGGGACATGAATTCATACTGAAGGAGAGAGAGAAGAGGAGAGAGGAGCTCAGTGTGTCCTAGGAAGTCCTCTAGTAGTCTTGGCCTATAGCAGAATATCTAGGGGCTGGTCCAAGGCAAACCTGAGTCAGCCCTAACTATAAACCTGAACCAGCCCCAACTATGAACCTGAACCAGCCCCAACTATGAACCTGAACCAGCCCCAACTATAAACCTGAACCAGCCCCAACTATGAACCTGAACCAGCCCCAACTATGAACCTGAACCAGCCCCAACTATAAACCTGAACCAGCCCCAACTATGAACCTGAACCAGCCCCAACTATAAACCTGAACCAGCCCCAACTATGAACCTGAACCAGCCCCAACTATGAACCTGAACCAGCCCCAACTATAAACCTGAACCAGCCCCAACTATAAACCTGAACCAGCCCCAACTATAAACCTGAACCAGCCCCAACTATGAACCTGAACCAGCCCCAACTATAAACCTGAACCAGCCCCAACTATGAACCTGAACCAGCCCCAACTATGAACCTGAACCAGCCCCAACTATAAACCTGAACCAGCCCCAACTATAAACCTGAACCAGCCCCAACTATGAACCTGAACCAGCCTCAACTATAAACCTGAACCAGCCCCAACTATAAACCTGAACCAGCCCCAACTATAAACCTGAACCAGCCCCAACTATGAACCTGAACCAGCCCCAACTATGAACCTGAACCAGTCCTAACTATAAACCTGAACCAGCCCCAACTATGAACCTGAACCATCCCCAACTATAAACCTGAACCAGCCCTAACTATAAACCTGAACCAGCCCTAACTATAAACCTGAACCAGCCCCAACTATGAACCTGAACCAGCCCCAACTATGAACCTGAGTCAGTCCTAACTATAAACCTGAACCAGTCCTAACTATAAACCTGAACCAGCCCTAACTATAAACCTGAACCAGCCCTAACTATAAACCTGAACCAGTCCTAACTATAAACCTGAACCAGTCCTAACTATAAACCTGAACCAGCCCCAACTATGAACCTGAACCAGTCCCAACTATAAACCTGAACCAGCCCCAACTATGAACCTGAACCAGCCCTAACTATAAACCTGAGTCAGTCCTAACTATAAACCTGAACCAGCCCTAACTATAAACCTGAGTCAGTCCTAACTATAAACCTGAGTCAGTCCTAACTATAAACCTGAACCAGCCCTAACTATAAACCTGAACCAGTCCTAACTATAAACCTGAGTTAGCCCCAACTATAAACCTGAGTCAGTCCTAACTATAAACCTGAGTCAGTCCTAACTATGAACCTGAGTCAGCCCTAACTATAAACCTGAACCAGCCCTAACTATGAACCTGAGCCAGCCCCAACTATGAACCTGAACCAGCCCTAACTATAAACCTGAACCAGCCCCAACTATAAACCTGAACCAGCCCCAACTATGAACCTGAACCAGCCCTAACTATAAACCTGAACCAGCCCCAACTATGAACCTGAGTCAGTCCTAACTATAAACCTGAACCAGTCCTAACTATAAACCTGAACCAGCCCTAACTATAAACCTGAACCAGCCCTAACTATTAACCTGAACCAGCCCCAACTATGAACCTGAACCAGCCCCAACTATGAACCTGAGTCAGTCCTAACTATAAACCTGAACCAGCCCTAACTATAAACCTGAACCAGCCCCAACTATGAACCTGAACCAGCCCCAACTATAAACCTGAACCAGCCCTAACTATAAACCTGAACCAGCCCCAACTATGAACCTGAACCAGCCCCAACTATGAACCTGAACCAGCCCCAACTATAAACCTGAACCAGCCCTAACTATAAACCTGAACCAGCCCCAACTATGAACCTGAACCAGCCCCAACTATGAACCTGAGTCAGTCCTAACTATAAACCTGAACCAGTCCTAACTATAAACCTGAACCAGCCCCAACTATGAACCTGAACCAGTCCTAACTATAAACCTGAACCAGCCCCAACTATGAACCTGAACCAGCCCTAACTATAAACCTGAGTCAGCCCTAACTATAAACCTGAGTCAGTCCTAACTATAAACCTGAGTCAGTCCTAACTATAAACCTGAGTCAGTCCTAACTATAAACCTGAGTCAGCCCCAACTATAAACCTGAGTCAGTCCTAACTATAAACCTGAGTCAGTCCTAACTATAAACCTGAGCCAGTCCTAACTATAAACCTGAGCCAGTCCTAACTATAAACCTGAGTCAGTCCTAACTATAAACCTGAGTCAGTCCTAACTATAAACCTGAACCAGTCCTAACTATGAACCTGAGCCAGCCCTAAACAAAGCTCTGGCGAATGGTCAGGAGAACCTCTGGAGGATGGGCAGGATAACCTCTGGAGAACAGGTGGAAGAACCTCTGGAGGACGGGCAGGAGCCCCTTTGGAAGACGGGCAGGAGAACCTCTGGAGGACGGGAAGGAGCCCCTTTGGAAGACGGGCAGGAAAACCTCTGGAGGACATGCAGGAGCCCCTTTGGAAGACAGGCAGGAAAACCTCTGGAGGACGGGCAGGAGAACATCTGGAGGTCAGGCAGGTGCCCCTTTGGAAGACAGGCAGGACAACCTCTGGAGGACAGGTGGGAGAACCTCTGGAGGACATGCAGGAGCCCCTTTGGAAGACAGGCAGGAGAACCTCTGGAGGACAGGTGGGAGAACCTCTGGAGGACATGCAGGAGCCCCTTTGGAAGACAGGCAGGAGAACCTCTGGAGGATGTGAAGCAGCGATAGCTTTGAGGCACGTGATGACATCACAATTCGTTTTAAACATGTGTTTGTGTCTGCAGGTTCTGACGGAGTGGACTTAGAGTCCAACGGTAAATATAAAATCCTTGCCAATAAATGCTGATCAATAGCTTACTGGTACACTGCAAACACACACACACACACACACACACACACACACACACACACACACACACACACAATATATACAAACACACGTACACACTCAGAAGACATGGAGAAATAAAAGTTTCTGAGTCAAATGAAAAGAGTTTAAAGTGAGTTTAAGAAGTTATTGAATATAGACTCCTATGTGTTTTTCAGGTAACGGACAGAAACTGATGAACGGAGGGGGCGGAGCTGACAGTCAGACAGGTGAGCTGCAGGGGGCGGGGCTACAGGTGGGAACTTAATTAAATTAAAGTAAATAAAGTTTTGTCTGTCTTTTCACTGATCTCTCTCTCTATTTACCTGACTGTCTCTTTATATACCTGTCTGTCTGTTTACCTGTTTATCTCTCTCTGTTTACCTTTGTTTCTTTACCTGTCTTACTCTCTCCATCTACCTGTCTGTCTCTCTGTTTATCTATTTGTCTATGAACCTTTCTTTCTGTTTACCTGTGTGTCTCTCTCCTTCTCTCTCTCTCTCTCTCTCTCAGGTGTATTGGGTTCATTTGGGGGCGGAGTTTCTCACTGGGATTATATTGGTGAGTGTCCAGTTGAGGTGTGCAATTTAATACATATTATTAAGAGTTACTGTATATATAAAGTACATACACTCAAAACATATTATAAAGTGTTATATATAAAGCGAAAACACTAAATACATACAATAAAGTGATAAATATCAAGTCTATACACTAAATACATATGATAAAGGTGTATATACAAAGGGTATGCACTAAATATGTATGATAAAGAGTCTATGAGCTTGTATAAGGAATGGGTAAGCCTTTCAGTTTTGGCCAATGGGTTTGACCCTTGGGGGCGCGCCACGGTTTTTGATTTTTTTTATTGGCTTAAAATTCTGTCAATCAATACAAATAACGTATCATTACACTCCTCACTCGCTTCCACGTTCAACGCTATGTCACATGCGCAAATCGGCCAATCAGAAGGCTCTGTAAGGTTCACTGGAACTCAGACGAGGATGAGCCATGTTTTACAGGTTATTATAGGGCCCAGGCTCTCAAAATGATGCCAAACTGCTGTATTAGATAGATAAAAGAAGTGAAATATATAGTTATATAGTATATAAAAGTACAATAAAACAGCTATAAGTGCTGCTTCCAAAATCAGAATTGACGTCGGCTGACCTCAGCTGACCTGTACACAGGCCTTGATTTCTCAGGCATACTTCACTCTATCAAAGCCAATTTCTTTTTACAGACCCATAACCTGTTGTACTATGACTTGTGAGGGTTGATTTGGTGTATCTGCATCATTTCAAACCGAGAAAATGTATAAAAGTGCATTTCTTTCAGGCGAACCTGAACATTTTCAATTTGAGCTGTGTGTTATATTCATCCAGCATTTACCAGTAACATATACACTGATATGTACACATATTAACAAATCTCACAAGTGTTAGTGTTATAATGCCATTGAAATTATTCAAATACACCTTGTAGTTAGAGAGATACGCCCCTTTGAGTGTGGGGATGACATTTTCGAGCAGAGGCCTCAAAATAGGGCTCAGTTTTAAGAGGTTAAGTCTATGCACTAAATACATATAATAAAGGTTTATATATAAAGTCCATCCATTTTTCCATCCATTTTCCTCCGCTTATCCGGGGTCGGGTCGCGGTGGCAGCAGGCCAAGCAGGCTGACCCAGACTTCCCTCTCACCCGCAACATTTTCCAGCTCATACTGGGGGATCCCGAGGCGTTCCCAGGCCAGCTGGGAGATATAATCCCTCCAGCGTGTTCTGGGTCTTCCCCGGGGTCTCCTCCCAGTTGGATGTGCCCGGAAAACCTCCAGTGGGAGGCGTCCAGGAGGCATCCTAATCAGATGCCCGAACCACCTCAGCTGACTCCTTTCGATGCGAAGGAGTAGCGGCTCGACTCCAAGTTCCCTCCTGATGTCCGAGCTCCTTACCCTATCTCTAAGGCTGAGCCCGGCCACCCTACGGAGGAAACTCATTTCGGCCGCTTGTACCCGCGACCTTGTCCTTTCGGTCACGACCCAGAGTTCGTGACCATAGGTGAGGGTAGGAACGTAGACCGACCAGTAAATTGAGAGCTTTGCCTTCCGGCTCAGCTCTCTCTTCACCAAGACGGTCCGGTGCAGCGCCTGTTTTACTGCTGCAGCCGCACCGATCCGCCTGTCGATCTCCCGCTCCATCTTACCCTCACTCGTGAACAAGACCCCGAGATACTTAAACTCCTTCACTTGAGGTCGGCACTCCGTCCCCACCTGGAGGGAGCAATCCACCGGTTTCCGGCAGAGCACCATGGCCTCGGATTTGGAGGTGCTGACTCTCATCCCCGCCGCTTCACACTCAGCTGCAAACCGCCCCAATGAATGCTGGAGGTCACGATCCGAGGAGGCCAACAGGACCACATCGTCTGCATATAGTAGAGAGGTGATCCCGAGACCCCCGAACCTGACGTTCTCCACCGCCCGGCTGCGCCTAGAAATCCTGTCCATGAAAGTCACGAACAGGACCGGTGACAAAGGGCAGCCCTGGCGGAGGCCAACACCCACCGGGAACGTGTCTGACTTATTGCCGAGAATGCGGACACAGCTCCTACTGCAGGCGTACAGAGACCGGATCGCCCGTTGTAACGGGTCCGGCACCCCATACTCCCGCAGCACCCCCCACAAGAACCCCCGAGGGACCCGGTCGAAAGCCTTCTCCAAGTCCACAAAACACATGTAGACTGGTTGGGCAAACTCCCAGAACCCCTCCAGTAGTCTTGCGAGGGTAAAGAGCTGGTCCACTGTTCCACGGCCGGGACGGAATCCGCACTGCTCCTCTTGAATCCGAGGTTCGACAAACGGTCGGAGCCTCCTTTCCAGCACCCTGGCATAAGCTTTCCCCGGGAGGCTGAGTAGTGTGATACCCCGATAATTCGAGCACACTCTCCGGTCCCCCTTTTTGAAAATGGGAACCACCACCCCGGTCTGCCAGTCCATGGGCACTGATCCCGACCCCCATGCGACACTGAAGAGGCGTGTCAGCCAAGACAGCCCAACAGTGTCCAGCGCCTTCAGCATCTCAGGGCGGATCTCATCCACCCCCGGCGCCTTGCCACCAAGGAGCTTTTTGACTACCTTAGCGACCTCTGCCAGGGATATGGGTGAGCCCCCCAGGTCTTCAGGCGCTGCCTCCTCTGCAGAGGACATGTTGGTCGGGTTTAGGAGTTCCTCAAAGTGTTCTTTCCACCGCCCGACAATATCCCCCGTCCGGGTCAACAGTTCCCCCCCCCTGCTGAGAACAGCCTGGGGTAGGCCCTGCTTTCCCTTCCTGAGGCGTCGGATGGTTTGCCAGAACCTCTTTGAGGCCAACCGAAAGTCCTTCTCCATGGCCTCCCCGAACTCCTCCCATGCCCGAGTTTTAGCACCCGCGACCACCGCAGCTGCAGTCCTTCTGGCCTGCCGGTACCTCTCAGCTGCTTCAGGAGACCCCTGGGCCAAACAGGCCCTGAAGGCCTCCTTCTTCAGCTTGACGGCTTCCCTCACCTCCGGTGTCCACCACCGGGTTCTCGGGTTGCCGCCACGACAGGCACCGATGACCTTCCGGCCACAGCTCCTAGCGGCCGCGTCCACAATAGAGGCTTTGAACATGGTCCATTCGGATTCCATGTTCCCAGCCTCCCTCGGGATGTGTGAGAAGTTCTTCCGGAGGTGGGAGTTAAAGACCTCCCGGACAGGGTCCTCCGCCAGACGTTCCCAGTTCACCCTCACTATACGTTTGGGCTTGCCGGGTCTTTCCAACCGGTTCCCCTGCCATCTGATCCAACTCACCACCAGGTGGTGATCAGTTGACAGCTCTGCTCCTCTCTTCACCCGAGTGTCCAAGACATACGGCCGCAGATCAGATGATACGATTACAAAGTCGATCATTGATCTCCGGCCTAAGGTGTTCTGGTACCAGGTACACTTATGAGCCACCTTATGTTCGAACATGGTGTTCGTTATGGCCAAACCGTGGCTAGCACAGAAGTCCAATAACAAGACACCACTCGGGTTCAGATCGGGCAAGCCGTTCCTCCCAATCACCCCCCGCCAGGTTTCTCTGTCATTGCCCACGTGAGCGTTGAAGTCCCCCAGGAGAACTATGGAGTCGGCAGGCGGCGCCCTTTCCAGGACCCCTCCCACCGACTCCAAGAAGGCCGGATACTCTGAACTGCTGTTTGGTGCATAAGCACAAACCACAGTCAGAGCCTTGCTCCCCGCAACCCGTAGGCGCATGGAGGCGACCCTCTCGTTCTCCGGGGAGAACTCCAACACAGCGGCGCTCAGCCGGGGGCTCGTGAGTATCCCCACTCCCGCCCGGCGCCTCTCACCTTGGGCAACTCCGGAAAAGGACAAAGTCCAACCCCTCTCCCGGAGCTTGGTTCCAGAGCCAGTGCTGTGTGTGGAGGTGAGTCCAACTATATCTAGCTGGTATCGCTCCACCTCCTGCACCAGCTCTGGCTCTTTCCCCACTAGCGAGGTGACTAGAGCTAGTCTATGCTGCCGGCGATCGGCTCGCCCAGGCCTCCGGCCTGACCTGCCGCCCGGTCTGCATTGCACCCGACCCCGATGCTTGTCCCTGCGGGTGGTGGGTCCACAGGGTGGCTGCTCCATGTTGTTTCTTCGGGCTGAGCCCGACCGGGCCCCATGGGCGAAGGCCCGGCCACCAGACGCTCGCCGACGAGCTCCCCTCCTGGGTCTGGCTCCGGGAGGGTGCCCCGGTTTCCCTGGTCCGGGCGAGGTGGCTGAAGTCCGTGGGCTGCTTATCATCATATATATATATAAAGTCTATGCACTAAATACATATAATAAAGGTTTATATATAAAGTCTATGCACTAAATACATATAATAAAGGTTTATATATAAAGTCTATGCACTAAATACATATAATAAAGGTTTATATATAAAGTCTATACATTTAATACATATGATAAAGGTTTTTAAACTAAGGGTATACACTAAATACATATTAAAAAGTGATAATTTATGTGTAAACACTTAATATGGATTGTAAAGTGTTATATGTAAAGCGTTTAAACTTAATACATATTATAAAGGGTTACACAAACTTATATACACTAAGTACACAATATACAGTAATATAAGTATATTTGTACATAAAATGTATAAATATTTATAAAGATACATAAAGATATATAAAGATATACAGATATTATAAAGAGTTATTGAAAGAGTGTATACACTGAAAACATATTATAAAGTTTTATATGTAAAGTATTCGACGCACAGACCAAGTACGTAGTGTGGACCGGTAGCTGGAGAGCTGCCAGTTTACATCCTGGTCACTGCCAAGGTGTCGTTGAGCAAGGCACCAAACCCCCAAACCTCTTCATGGGCGCTGTATGGTAGCTGCCCACTGCTCCCAACACTAGGACGGGTTAAATGCAGAGACTAAATGTCACTGTGTGCTTGTGGGTTTGTGTCTTATAAGTCAAAAATATGTCACGTTGTGTATCTGTTATATATAACAGATGAGGACTCAGATGGGGACTCATTAACATATCCGCTGGTATCTGGGGGCTCAGAGTTCAGTCCTTTCATTGTTACAAAGACGACACTCAGCTTCATGTTTCAGTAAAACCAGATGACTTCAGAAACCTGGACGCCCTCCGTAACCGTTTAGCTGCTGTAAAAAACGGGATTCCACTCAAATCTCTTCAGCTAAATTCTGTCAAAACTGAGTTTCTCATTACTATTATAAAAAATAAAAAATACTACAAATAGCAGTAACCCCAAAGTCAAAGCTTACTCCAGGAATCTTGATGTTATGTTTGATCCTAAATTGAAATTTGAATATCATGTCAATTAATTGGTTCAATCCTGTTTCTTTCAACTGCATCAATGAGTCCATTATGATCAGCTTATGATTAAGAAGGGAACATTTATCCTCCTCACCCTTCATATATTCCCGTCATGTTAACTTGCTTTAGCCGAACCGTCCTGAACATCTTCAGAACCTGATGAATTAGTTTTAGGTTTTAAAACAGGAAGTTCATTTTCTTTCTTTGTGACAGGTCAGCTGGACTCCACAGGTGTGTTTTTTATGTTTATTTTACTATAGAAATGGGACATTTTTGTTGCACATCCTCAGATCACTGATCAGTTGTGATTATCTGTATTATTGATCAGTCTGGTTGTTGTTTGTGTTTTAGTGATCAGTTCAGGTGTGACAGCGGCTCCGTCTGCAGATCAGAACAGCGGCTCCAGTCTGGACTCACTGGCAGGTATTGACCCCCGACCACAGAGGTTACGTGTTGATACAAGTCATCCAGTGTTAAGCACGGCCTCTGGCGGTCAGTAAGGATGAAATAGAACGGAAGTTACGAATGTAACTACGGTTCTATGAATCCTGGATGACCGCCAGAGTTCTTGGTCACTCGGAATCCAGTGAACTCGCGAGAAGATTCCGTAGGACTGAACTCAGGATGACACTGGAACTTATAGACGACGGGGGTCATCCGAGGTCACAGGTGATATAAGGTGATATTAGGGTATAAGGTGTTGATATAAATACTCGACCTGCGCAGGCGCGAGACAGAAGCTATCCAGTGATAAGCCCCGCCTCTGGCGTCAGTAAGGATGAAATAGAACCGTAGTCACATTCGTAACGACCGCGGGTTTGAAGAGGAACTGAACCCCCAAGCTGCTTTTTCATATGAAAACATACGTAGGTGTAGTGTTGTTGATGGATTCAGGTCTACATGTTGACATGTTAGTGCAGGAAGTGATGTCACTTTAAGGAAGAATATGAAGACACTTCTATAATAGAGTTGGTATTATCTCTGATAAAAGGATGCATCACAGATGAAGACGATAAAACTCACCAGTCTCTTCATCCTGGTTTTAAAGATCCTGCTCATCACTCTGACATCAGCATCGACCAATCAGGACCAGACCACAGCTCTCTGAGCTCAGGGCCTGACCAATCACTCTCCAGCTCTCTCTCTGTCTCAGGCTCCTCCCACTCTGCAGCCCAGGGAGGTTGGTATAAAAAAATACTTTTACTCTGAAAACACACATTTATTCTGAAAGTACAGTTACTTTTACTTGTCCTGGTGCTAATATTTAAAATAACAAACTTACTATTTATATTCTTCATCAGATGCAGCAGATTCATCATCTTCATCACACAGTGAAGCCCACAGAGTACAGACAGGTGAGCAAGCATATCTGTACTCACCTGTACTAACACCTGAACTCACCTTCACCTGTACTCTCACCTGTAGTCACCTGTACTAACACCTGTACTCACCTGTACTAACACCTGTACTCACCTGTACTAACACCTGTACTAGCCTGTACTAATACCTGTACTAACACCTGTACTCACCTGTACTAACACCTGAACTCACCTTCACCTGTACTCTCACCTGTACTCACCTGTATTAACACCTGTACTAGCCTGTACTAACACCTGTACTAACACATGTACTCACCTGTACTAACACCTGTACTCACCTGTACTAACACCTGTACTCACCTGTACTAACACCTGTACTCACCTGTACTAACACCTGTACTCGCCTGTACTAACACCTGTACTCGCCTGTACTAACACCTGTACTAGCCTGTACTAACACCTGTACTCACCTGTACTAACACCTGTACTCACCTGTACTAACACCTGTACTCACCTGTACTAACACCTGTACTAACACATGTACTCACCTGTACTAACACATGTACTCACCTGTACTAACACCTGTACTAGCCTGTACTAACACCTGTACTCACCTGTACTAACACCTGAACTCACCTTCACCTGTACTCTCACCTGTACTCACCTGTACTAACACCTGTACTAGCCTGTACTAACACCTGTACTAACACATGTACTCACCTGTACTAACACCTGTACTCACCTGTACTAACACCTGTACTCACCTGTACTAACACCTGTACTCACCTGTACTAACACCTGTACTCGCCTGTACTAACACCTGTACTCGCCTGTACTAACACCTGTACTAGCCTGTACTAACCTGTACTAACACCTGTACTCACCTGTACTAACACCTGTACTCACCTGTACTAACACCTGTACTAACACATGTACTCACCTGTACTAACACATGTACTCACCTGTACTAACACCTGTACTCACCTGTACTAACACCTGTACTCACCTGTACTAACACCTGTACTAACACATGTACTCGCCTGTACTAACACCTGTACTCGCCTGTACTAACACCTGTACTAGCCTGTACTAACACCTGTACTAGCCTGTACTAACACCTGTACTAGCCTGTACTAACACCTGTACTAGCCTGTACTAACACCTGTACTAACACATGTACTCACCTGTACTAACACATGTACTCACCTGTACTAACACCTGTACTCACCTGTACTAACACATGTACTCACCTGTACTAACACCTGTACTAACACATGTACTCACCTGTACTAACACCTGTACTCACCTGTACTAACACATGTACTCACCTGTACTAACACATGTACTCGCCTGTACTAACACATGTACTCGCCTGTACTAACACATGTACTCGCCTGTACTAACACCTGTACTCGCCTGTACTAACACCTGTACTCGCCTGTACTAACACCTGTACTAGCCTGTACTAACACCTGTACTCACACCTGTACTAGCCTGTACTAACACATGTACTCACCTGTACTAACACCTGTACTCACCTGTACTAACACCTGTACTCACCTGTACTAACACCTGTACTCACCTGTACTAACACCTGTACTCTCACCTGTACTCACCTGTACTAACACATGTACTCACCTGTACTAACACATGTACTCACCTTCACCTGTACTCACCTGTACTCTCACCTGTACTAACACCTGTACTCACCTGTACTAACACCTGTACTCACCTGTACTAACACCTGTACTAACACCTGTACCAACACCTGTACTCACCTGTACTAACACCTGTACTCACCTGTACTAACACCTGTACTAACACCTGTACTCACCTGTACCAACACCTGTACTCACCTATACTAACACCTGTACTAGCCTGTACTAACACATGTACTCACCTGTACTAACACATGTACTCACCTTCACCTGTACTCACCTGTACTCTCACCTGTACTAACACCTGTACTCACCTGTACTAACACCTGTACTCACCTGTACTAACACCTGTACCAACACCTGTACTCACCTGTACTAACACCTGTACTCACCTGTACTAACACCTGTACTAACACCTGTACTCACCTGTACCAACACCTGTACTCACCTATACTAACACCTGTACTAGCCTGTACTCACCAAAACAACTATGGCACAGTTTATCACTATGGATATTATTATAACGAATATATTAGAAACAATATAATTAACCCATTTGGAGAAATAGTGACATGTTTAATTTGATCATTTATTGATGATAGATCAAATGTATTATTTAATTTCATAATCCATTCTTAACACTAAAGTATGATCCTGATACTAATACTACAACTACTTCTGTAGTATTAGTACCAGAAATACCACAGTACTACTGTCCCTGTAATCTCACAGCATTCAAAACTGTCACAACTTTATTTACATAATTCTTTTATTTAAATAATTAATAAAATTACAGGAATCAATTTCAAACTTATTTTATTCTTTATTTCTACAATGAAATAAAATCAACAACAAGTTTTCATGTTACAAACCTTACTTTGATTCTTTATCTGGTTTCATCATATTTTATTTGAATATTTGTGTTTTTGTCCCGACAGACGGAGCGGACTCAGCGGACACTAACGGTGAGAGTGGACGAGTTTCTCTTTTCTCTTTGGATAGTTACACTGATGTAAACATGTAGGACTGAAGCCCAAAAGCTATTTGCTTCAAGCGTTCTAGAAGTTCTTTAATTAATAAATGGAAAGCAAAGTTATATTACAAGTAAATAAGTAAATACATAAGCAGTGAAATGGGAAGCAGGTGTGTCTGAACCAACAGGAACAATATTAATATCATATCTATATATATATAATATAACATCTAATCTATAATATAATATCTAATCTTAGTAAAAGAAAATACAAATACTTGATGCAAATATAATACCCACCACTTTTCACTTTGTTTGTTTATTGCTAAACATTTCTTTTTTCATTTCATTTCACCAACTTGAACGATTGTATACGGTTGTTTTGTTTTATTTAATAAAATTCAAATCAAATCAATTTTAATTCTTGTAAAGCAACAAAATAGAAACACAGGGAGGTGAATACTTTCCAAGGCTCTTCATGTCACATGTTCGAAGAACAATAAAGTTTTAGTTTATTTGATTACAAAGCGGTTGAATGATGAGTCAGAGCGTGTCGAAGGCTGTGATTGGCTGACAGTGTGTGTTTCTAAGGAAACGGTCGACAAACTCTGCTGACGAACACAAACGCAGGTAAACGTTCATACTTTTACTATATATATAATATATACTATCATATTCAATATATTATATATTTTATATATTATATTATCCTGAATGGCTGATTATCAGTCGGCCAACACTTTGACTTCATAAGTTAATAGATAATAAGTGATCATAATTACTGAGTGGACCAATCAGAGAGCTCTTTAGTGACGTTGTGATGATGTCACCAGGTGGACCAGAGTCCGGTCTTCACGTTGAGCTCACAGGTGAGACAGAAACATGAAGATATCAATACTTTGATTAACAGAAACCTGACTCTCTGGATTGGTTCCTTCAGGTCCCAGACTCGGCCATGATGTCACAGGTGAGACAACATCATCATCATCAACAACAACATCAACAACAACATCAATAGTTTGTGGCTCTCACTTCTTGTCACATGATCATGTTACAGAGTCACCTCCCACCGTCCTCCACACAGACACACTGCCCTCAGGTACACCTGTCTGACACACCTGTCTGTCTGTGTCCACCTGACTGTCTGTCCACCTGACTGTCTGTCCACCTGTCTGACACACCTGTCTGTCTGTGTCCACCTGACTGTCTGTCCACCTGTCTGACACACCTGTCTGTCTGTGTCCACCTGACTGTCTGTCCACCTGTCTGACACACCTGTCTGTCTGTCGTCCTGTTTATTTATTGTTTCAGCTTCACATGGGTACTCCCAAACAGACCTGGTTACCATGGCAACAGACTCCACAGGGACAGTCATAGGTAAGCTCCGCCCACCAACATGGCCGACAGACAGGTCAGAGGTCAAACCTGTTGTTAAACTGCTTGTGTTTGTAGTTTCAGCAGATCCAACAGGAACTCCATTTGACTCCAGTAAGTAATTCACACAGAAGAAGAAGTCTTCTTCTACATTAGAAATGTGTGTTGATTTGTGTGTGTGTGTGTGTGTGTATGTGTGTGTGTTACAGGTCATCCAGTGGTGACAGATCACACACAGATGGCTGGTAAGTTTTACAAATGTTATGATCTATTATGTAATATTACAGCCAACAAGTCCAGAACCGGACCAGCTTCAGGTCAATCTAGTTAGTCTCTTTGTATCAACATTCTTGTTAAGGGCTGGCATTAACTAGTCTTGTTAAGGGTTAGCATTAACTAGTCTTGTTAAGGTTGGCATTAACAAGACTCGTTAAGGTTGGCATTAACTAGTCTCTTTGCATTAACTAGTCTTGTTAAGGTTGGCATTAACTAGTCTCTTTGCATTAACTAGTCTTGTTAAGGTTGGCATTAACTAGTCTCTGCATTAAGTAGTCTCATTAAATGTTGGAATTAACTAGACTCGTTAAGGTATGCATTAACTAGTCTGGTTAAAGATTGACCTTAACTAGTTGTTTTAGTGTATCTTTCCTGAGATTAGGTGCTGAAGCCTTGTTCTTTCTCTTTTCTTGGTTCTGCTTGCTCTCTGCAGGTTCAGTCACTGAACAGTACAACCCATCTGGTCAGGGTCCTGAAGGTTTGTACAAGTCCTCAGAACCCTCATGTATTTATTGATATGTGGAGAATGCTGCTGTCTGATGGTTCCTCTTATTTCTTATTCTGATAACACAAGAGGAAAAGCAATTTTGGATTATTAGAGGAGTTTCTCCAGAACACATTTTAGAGTTGAGGTCTTAAAGCACCTTTTGACTGATGAGTCACATTAACATAAAGACAGTTATTCAATCTAATGAATCATATTTAATGTTATTAACCATATTCAATGTTATTTACCATATTTAATGAGAAGGTAAGTTTTGTTTGTCAAATCTTAACTTGTATATTGCGTAAATAAAACAAAGTGTAAATAGTTAAATCTAGTTTTGGTTTCAGGTGCAGAAAATGTGGAATTGGAGGATACCTGCTGACTTCCACATAAAGCCGCGAGTTCGATTCCTACGCTACCGCTTCCAGTGTACCGACCAATCAGCATGGCCCAGGAAATTCCCCCCCTCCCACTAGCTGTAGGCCACGCCCACTGAGCCTCAGCAGCTCATTGGTGTTTTTTAAATATTTAAAATGTGGAATTCTGTTCATAGACGTTTATTTTGTTTTAGAGAAAAATACATAAAAATAAGTTTCAGTTAAGTTTCTGTTTTGACTTGATGTGACATCATCGTCACCGTCAGGATTGTAAACTTCTACAATAAATGTATTTGTTTATTTTGAACATCAAACTGAGAATTTATCTTTTGTTCAAAGATCAGTTTCTGTATTAATATTATAGTGTGTGTGTGTGTGTGTGTGTGTGTGTGTGTATATATACACACCTTCTGAGGTTTAAATCAGGAGAAAACCTTTAGTTCTTTAAAGTAAAGTCACGGTTCATGTGTTAAACCTGCATTCTCTCTAGTGTCCACCAGGGGGCGACTCCTCTGGTTGTATAGAAGTCTATGAGAAAATGACTCTACTTCTCTCTTGATTTATTACCTCAGTAAACATTGTAAACATGAGTTTATGGTCTCAATCTGTAGTTTCAAGTCTTCTTCAATACAGCATGATGTTCATTTAGTGAATGATGGTCCATTTAGAGTCACACAGACCATAAAGCAGGGGATGCTTTAGGGGCGGGGCTACACAGTGATTGACAGGTCTCTACGTCATGCCTCCTCAGTCTTAATATGGTCACTTCCTGTTCACTGGTTGATAAAAACAAGGGGCTGTGGAGAAAGTTTAGCATATACCGTCGGAAAAAATGCACTTATCACGAACGAATATGTAATCAAAATCCATATAGCGCCACCTAGTCAACCCACTCGCCACATTTCTGTCTCTACCGCTGAGGTATTTTATGCAATATGCACACGATATCTCAAAAGAAACCAGACACTCCACAGATTCCGGACATATACATCAAATCCAGCTACAACAAAGCATCAGCGGAATATGAGCCAAAGAACACCAACAGAAATCGCTTCATCAAATGATAGTTTTAAATTTCTCTTACCGTTGCTGTTTTTCCGTGATATGTTTATTTTTCCGGTAATTCCACACTGAAATACGTTAGACCTACGTCCTGTGTTACACTAAAATCATTCCCGGCGTTTCTACGTTGCTGAGAGTCCATGCAGGAATTTTGGTCAGTATAGCTAAATTCTATTGGCTCCAACGCTTCAAATGAAATCGACCAATAGGTTGCTGAGATAGAGCCCTGCGTACTCACAGGGGGCTGACATCGAGAAAAACTCCAGTACGCAGAGAGACACAGAGGGTTCAGAGAGGATTCCGGCTTTCAAAATAAAGCCAAAACTGCTGTATTTGGATGTATTGAACACCATTAGTGATATAAAAGTGAAATATATAGTTTGGTAAATGAGAAAATTCAAATGGCACAGATGGTGCCAAAATGACCATTTTGGAGACCTCGCCTGAACTCTCTGTACTAACATCTTTGTTCCACTTCACTTTATCAAAGTCAAACTTTGCAGAGAGACTGTTCACATATTGTGCTGTGATTTGGGACGGTTTAGAGCTGCAGCTGCATCATTCCAAAGAAATAATAATCCTGTAAGCGCTTTTTTTTTTTTTAGGCGAACCTGAAACTTTTCAATTTGTGCTGTGTCCCATCTTCATTTACTCTTAACCAGTAACGTATATACTGATATCTACACATCTGAACAAATATCACAAGTGTTCCCTTTATTATAACACCAACATGATTCAAATAGACCTTGTGGTTGCAGAGATACTCTTTTTAGTATGGGTATGCAATTTTCGAGCAGAGGTTTGGACAATGCATATAGTCAAAATCAATGTACCAACCCAATGACAAGAACAAACTCACAACAACCAGTCACATGTATTTATATGACAACAAAGCATGACAAATCAATCCAGGAACACTGCAGCGCTAAAACACGCATTCATCCACACACTGAAGAGCACGAGCCATTCAAATATTATTCACATCAGAGGGAACAATATTAACCGAATCATAAAAACGACACCACAGACAAATGAACAGTCGTAGCGCTACTGCAGATGTAAAAACACAAAAGCACTTCACTTACCAAAGCTGCTGTTCACTTCAAGACAAAGTCCATCCTCCTTTCTTTGTTAACAAAGAGTTCAATGACGCGGTTGTACAGAACATCGGTGCGGTTCAGTTCCAGTAAGAGGTCCTCCTGCGAACGTGTTCGTTGAGTTGTAGATCCACTCCGGTCTCAGCAAAAGTTTTCAAAAGCACCGTAGTTTGTAAGTGTCCTGTCGTGCTATGGTGTCTTGTTGCTGCCTCGGTTAGCAAATCTAGCATAGCACCAAACACGACAACGCTCAGTCGCAAATAAAATGCATTTTTAGCCATAAAATGTGCAACGCTTCTCCAACGCTGTCAGCCAGGAATACCGTTCGTACAAATCCTTTTCCTGGCTGAGTCAGGGCTGCTAGCTGTGGGGTTTGCCGACATTTTCTTACGATGTCCAGCTTTTCTGGAAATGTCCTTCTCCAGAAAGGCGTTGCCAGTAACTCCCAAATCCATTTCTCCTCCTCCTTCATCCATTGAGTGTTCTAAAAACCAAGCTACACCAAGCAAAACTCAAAGAATGTCATGTCAATGTCATAACTTCTTACATATCTTTCAACTTGAACTCTTACTACTCATACTAAGTTCTGCTAGCTAGCTCAGTTTCACAACAGTGACGCTAGCCCACTGACCAATCACGCCTTACGCTAATGCAGACGTACTTGTAGGCTACCTAGACAGCTCTGACATATCAAAGAATACGCCTATTAGGTCAAACTAAAGATCAGAGATTGGTTGAACACTATGAGAATCAACAATATCATCCCCATATAATTTAATCTGCAAAGGCTTCCTAGCGGGCCTCAGGCCTCTCTTCTTACCTAGAGACATAGGGGTGAAATCTGATTGGATAAAAGCTCAAAAGCAGGGGTTTCAAACTCATTTTCACTCTGGGCCACATCGGTCCTGCTGCTGCTGCTGTCGGCAGGGGGGGGGGGGGTGGGGACTGTTCCCCACCACATCCGCTGGTGGAGGTGTGCGCGCCCGAATCGGGGAGGAACTCCGCCGTGCACGATACAGAGAGCAGAGGATAATTGAATATTGTATCAAGTCTGACTGTTCATTTTTTTTTTTTTTGCTGGCGGATTCGCGGGCCACATAAAATGACGTGGTGGGCCGGATTCGGCCCCCGGGCCGGGTGTTTGACATCCCTGCTCGAAATAAAACAAGCTGCACTGGAAGCAGAGCAACTGAGGAAGACAGTGGCTGTGCAATGAGAAAATAAGCGAATGGGAAAAATAATTATAATACATGTAGTGTATTTATGAAAAATGATGAAATTATAAAATAGCTATAACTTTGTGATTCTGTTTAGGCCAGCAGAGAAGGCTTTGCTGGCCCCGAAGACCCACCACTGATATATATATACATATATATATATATATGTATATATATATATATATATATATATATATATATATATATGTATATATACATATATATATACATATATATATACTTATACTGTGTTTATATATATATATACATATATATATATATATATATATATATATATGTATATATATATATATATATATATATATATATGTATATATACATATATATAGACATATATATATATGTATATATATATAAACACAGTATAAGTACTTCTATGTTTGATACCTACTTTGATAAATAACAACAGGACAGGTTTATTTACTTCATGTTTCTTCATTCCAACAAACAAACTAGCAGAAAAGATTCAATAAGAACTTCTATTGATTCTCATGATTGATCGGACTCATCAGGACTGATGTTGATCGGACTCATCAGGTCTGATGTTGATTGATCGGACTCATCAGGACTGATGTTGATCGGACTCATCAGGTCTGATGTTGATTGATCGGACTCAACAGGACTGATGTTGATCGGACTCATCAGGACTGATGTTGATTGATCGGACTCAACAGGACTGATGTTGATCGGACTCATCAGGACTGATGTTGATTGATCGGACTCATCAGGACCGATGTTGATCGGACTCGTCAGGACCGATGTTGATCGGACTCGTCAGGACCGATGTTGACCGGACTCGTCAGGACCGATGTTGATCGGACTCGTCAGGACCGATGTTGATCGGACTCGTCAGGACCGATGTTGATCGGACTCGTCAGGACCGATGTTGATCGGACTCATCAGGACTGATGTTGATTGACCGGACTCATCAGGACTGATGTTGATCGGACTCATCAGGACTGATGTTGATCGGACTCATCAGGACTGATGTTGATCGGACTCATCAGGTCTGATGTTGATTGATCGGACTCATCAGGACTGATGTTGATCGGACTCATCAGGTCTGATGTTGATCGGACTCATCAGGTCTGATGTTGATTGATCGTACTCATCAGGACTGATGTTGATTGATCGGACTCATCTGGACTGATGTTGATCGGACTCATCAGGACTGATGTTGATTGATTGGACTCATCAGGACTGATGGATCTCTATCTATCTAATAAACACTTCTCATTTATAATAAACTTTTCAAAAAATATCCAGATTCTCTTCATCTTCTATATTTGACACATGAAAACAAAGACATGCAGAAGTCACATGATCATCAGACTTGTTCTGATTGGACTACAGGTGTTTTTTTAACAGCGAGCGTCAAACAAACGTTTTAATAAAAGCAGCGAAGAAGAAAAAACAAACGCTAAATAAATGAGTAGAAGAAGACAGGTATATAAACTGGTTAATATTAATCTGCATAATTAACTTGATCGATCAACAGATCGATTTCACCCTATCACTGCTGCTGAGTCCTGTTGCCATGGTGACCGATAAATCACATGCCACCCCCCTTTCCTGCTGATGTCAGAGGTCAGAGTCCAGGTGGGCGTGGCTTAGCAGAGCGGCAGCAGGGTCATCGGTGGGTGGGTCATAGATGAAGAAAGGCCCCGCCTCCAGCTCTAGGAGGGAGGGCAGGTCGGTGCTGATTGGTTCAGACATCAGGACGGGTGTGGGCGTGTACTGCACGAGCTGCTTCCCTGGACCAACCAGAGAGGAGAAGATGTCCACCATGACTTCATGTTCAAAGAGGGTCCTCACAAGTACAGAAGTTCAGAAGGTGAGTGTGTGTTACCTGTGTTCACGGTGCTTTCCACACCTCCATTAGAGACTTCTTCAGACAGCAGCTGAGAGGAAACAGTGACATCACAGTCAAATGGTTGTGAGCTCATCATCAAAACACAAACATGTTTAATCAGTATGTACACACACACACACACACACACACACACACACACACACACACACACACACACACACACACACACACACACACACACACACACACACACACACAATAATAGTATGGTAACCCTAACCCATCAATAACCCTTATCTTAACCTTATTTATATGATATATATGATCTATATACACCTGTATGTTTATATGATTTATAAATCATCTATATACACCTGTATGTTTATATGATTTATATATGATCTATATACACCTGTATGTTTACATGATTTATATATGATCTATATACACCTGTATGTTTACATGATTTATAAATCATCTATATACACCTGTATGTTTACATTATTTATATATGATATATATACACCTGTATGTTTATATGATTTATATATATGATATATATACACCTGTATGTTTATATGATTTATAAATCATCTATATACACCTGTATGTTTACATGATTTATATATGATCTATATACACCTGTATGTTTACATGATTTATAAATCATCTATATACACCTGTATGTTTACATGATTTATATATGATATATATACACCTGTATGTTTATATGATTTATAAATCATCTATATACACCTGTATGTTTACATTATTTATATATGATATATATACACCTGTATGTTTATATGATTTATATATATGATATATATACACCTGTATGTTTATATGATTTATAAATCATCTATATACACCTGTATGTTTACATGATTTATATATGATATATATACACCTGTATGTTTATATGATTTATAAATCATCTATATACACCTGTATGTTTACATGATTTATATATGATCTATATACACCTGTATGTTTATATGATTTATATATGATCTATATACACCTGTATGTTTACATGATTTATAAATCATCTATATACACCTGTATGTTTACATGATTTATATATGATCTATATACACCTGTATGTTTATATGATTTATAAATCATCTATATACACCTGTATGTTTACATGATTTATAAATCATCTATATACACCTGTATGTTTACATGATTTATATATGATATATATACACCTGTATGTTTACATGATTTATATATGATATATATACACCTGTATGTTTATATGATTTATATATGATATATATACACCTGTATGTTTATATGATTTATATATGATATATATACACCTGTATGTTTATATGATTTATAAATCATCTATATACACCGGTATGTTTACATGATTTATATATGATATATATACACCTGTATGTTTATATGATTTATATATGATATATATACACCTGTATGTTTATATGATTTATATATGATATATATACACCTGTATGTTTATATGATTTATATATGATATATATACACCTGTATGTTTATATGATTTATATATGATATATATACACCTGTATGTTTATATGATTTATATATGATATATATACACCTGTATGTTTATATGATTTATATATGATATATATACACCTGTATGTTTATATGATTTATATATGGTATACAGTAGATACCTCTATGTATACATGGTCACTACATGAGTGAAAACCAGTCTGTTTTTTAACTCACAGTTTCCAAACTGTCCAGATCAAATTCTCCAGGGGAACAGGAAGAACTGAAAAACTAAACACAAAGACAGTTAACATGAATACACATAATATTGTATACACACATATATTAATTTACTGTGTAAAAAGGGGTCAGAGCTACTGAGAGCAACACTGACTGCAGGAGCTTCAGTCAATCAAGACCAGCAGGAAGATTCTTGTTATTGTGCTTTCTGATATAATGGTCTGCCTCTGACGAGAAGTGAGCGCCGACAATGAGCTGATGACCCTAACCCTGTTGATATATATACCGTTACTATGTCTGACACATGTTAATATATACCGTTACTATGTCTGACACATGTTAATATATACTGTTACTATGTCTGAAACATGTTAATATATATTGTTACTATGTCTGACACATGTTAATATATACTGTTACTATGTCTGACACATGTTAATATATACTGTTACTATGTCTGACACATGTAAATATATACTGTTACTATGTCTGACACATGTTAATATATACTGTTAATGTCTGACATGTTAATATATACTGTTAATATGTCTGACACATGTTAATATATACTGTTAATATGTCTGACACATGTTAATATATACCGTTACTATGTCTGACACATGTTAATATATACCGTTACTATGTCTGACACATGTTAATATATACCGTTACTATGTCTGACACATGTTAATATATACCGTTACTATGTCTGACACATGTTAATATATATTGTTACTATGTCTGACACATGTTAATATATACTGTTACTATGTCTGACACATGTTAATATATACTGTTACTATGTCTGACACATGTTAATATATACTGTTACTATGTCTGACACATGTTAATATATACTGTTAATATGTCTGACACATGTTAATATATACTGTTACTATGTCTGACACATGTTAATATATACTGTTACTATGTCTGACATGTTAATATATACTGTTACTATGTCTGACACATGTTAATATATACCGTTACTATGTCTGACACATGTTAATATATACTGTTAATTTCTGACATGTTAATATATACTGTTAATGTCTGACATGTTAATATATACTGTTAATATGTCTGACATGTTAATATATACTGTTAATATGTCTGACACATACTGTTAATATGTTTGACACATGTTAATATTAGTGCTGGGCAACGATTACAATTTTTAATCACGATTAATCGCATGATTATGCGCAAAGTTCAATAATGAATTTAAAAGTAGTGTATTGCTCACTTTTATTTTAAAGTACTGCTATATGAACTAAAGGTCAACAACATTTGGTTTATAAACACTTTAAACAAATCAGGTTCTTTTTAACAGCAGTATTCTCTTCACACAGCAGCAGTTATAACAGTTATAATGATTCTGATCATAGATATTCAGCCGGTGTTCACAACTTTATCTTCATGTGTGTCAGAGATGAATTTAAATATACATCTTGAAAACTGTTTGTTAAATTCTCAGTAGTGATAACTAAAAACTAAAAAAATATTTAAATTAATCCTTTATTTTTTGCTTTTTGGGTATTTTGGTCAGACACTATGCTACGCTGATTAGCGTAACATGTGTGGTATTTGTTATAAATGTACGTTGGTATATAGAGGGTGATAAGAAGCTGTACATGGAGGGACTTAGGACCCAGGGGAATGTAGGTGAAGGAAACAGGAAGAGACGTCACACAAACAGCTGTTCACCGCTCGCAGCCCGGTTCTTGTGTTAAAAATGTCCGCTTAATAATAAAAAAAAAAACTGCGTTAACGCGCAATGAAATAATTGTCTGCGTTAATCAATTAATGCATTAACACGATAATAAAGCGTTAACTTGCCCAGCCCTAGCTAATATATATTATTAATACAGAAGACACTGTCAGACTGACCTCCATGAGCGGGGAGGTGTCGAAGGTGAAGGCTTGTGTGTTCAGGATGCTCTGCAGGTTTTCCAGACTGCTGTCAATGCATTCGACATGATTGGACAGTTCAGACCTGAAACACAGAGACAGACAGGAGACAAGACAGGAAAAAGAGAGACATGATGTTAAGTTACATCACCAGTCTGCTGATTTTCTATATTTTTCCTCGTACTATTAAATCTCATGTTTAGATTCAAACCACCAATGTGTTATTCCGTTGGTGTTTCTCAAAGTTTCTCAAAGTTCCTTCCTTGTAGTCCTTCGAAGTCGGGTCCTACAGAGGCTAATGTGACTCCTTCCTATATGACTTCCTTTATTCAGAATAATTAAAAGAGAATTGCATTTTCTACTAGAAATATTGATTTTTGAATACCTCAACACAATATACACCTATTCAAAACATGTAAGCTTGTTGAATAATTAAAATAATGAACAGGAAGGTGTACAATTATTATCATTTATAAACTTACAAAACCTACAGTTTATATGCTCTCCTCAAAGCAACCAGACTCCACTGAAAAACACACAGGTTGTAACTTTATTTGAACTTGACTGAAACTCATCCAAACTGTCTTGGTTTGTCCAGTCTTTCCACTTCCAACAGTCACCACTTGGCCTAAAGAAGGTCGATGTGGAAGTGTGCTGGCTCTGCCCCGCTGTTTCCCTGCCGTTGTCGGCCTTAGTGCTAGTATATAGTATACATTTTTTTAATAATTAATTTACAATTCAATTGTATTTATATAGTGGGAAATCATAACAGCAGTTTTCTCAAGACCCCTTTTTTTAATATAAAGCAAGTCTCAACCGCACTCTATAATTTACAGAGACCCTACATTCCTCCATGAAGAAGATACTCCCCTTTAACGGGTAGAAACTTTGAGCAGAACCGGGCTCTGGGTCGACCGGTTGGGTTGAGAGGGAGACAAAAAGAGAACAGAACAGCTGTAATGCACGTGAAACTAGCGGTGCACAGCTCGGGATTTAAATAAATGTAGTGAAGTAAAAAGTACCTTTATTTCCCTCTGAAATGTAGTGGAGTAAATGCACTTAGTTAATTTCCACCACTAATTTATACCATGTTGTACCAAAAAAAGGGTGTGACCATGTGCTGGAGCAAGCATCAGTGCTACCAGTGGAAAAGTTAGTCCGGAGCTCTGGGTTACTACAGCTTTTATCAAATAGGAGGAAACAGTGTATTTGTTGGGGACTATTTTCAGTGGCGGATTAATGGTCTAGTGAGTATTTGGGGCAGCGGGATGGTGTTTGTGGTATTGAGTCACAATAAACTACAGTGTGTGTGTTCATCATGATGAAGGAGCATGTCACCCAGTGCAACAGCGTGCTTCATACACAAAATACTAGTTAGTATTCACTGTTGGGTTGAGTCAAAACATGCTGACAAAAAGAGAAAAAAATATCACTAAAGTAAGAATATTTTTAATATAACAATATTAAAACAAAGATAATTTTGATTAATTGATTTACTTGTCAGCTCGTGTTGATAAGAAGCGCCAACGATCAGGTGACAGTCCACCTGCAGAGGGAGGGGGGCGGGGTCTGAGGGAAGCACAGGGGTTTAAAGTAAACACCTGACCCTTAAAAAGGACTACCATCTGAGAAGAGTTACTTTTACATATAAACTGAAACTATGTTTAAGTACACACGTATAAGTCAATGAAATTAATCAATCACATGGTTATAGGCATTCTGGGCAAGATGTGTCCCTGGAGGTTCAGAGACACGGTGGGGAGCAACAAGGGGATGAAAATATGTTGATGATGGGGCAGTCGTTGGCAGATGTTGGGGCAGTCGTTGGCAGGTGTTGTGGGTGCTGATGGGACAGTCGTTGACAGGTGTTGTGGGTGCTGATGGGACAGTCGTTGACAGGTGTTGTGGGTGCTGATGGGACAGTCGTTGACAGGTGTTGTGGGTGCTGATGGGACAGTTGTTAGCAGCTGTTGTGAAAGTTGTTGGCAGGTGTTGTGGGTGCTGATGGGACAGTTGTTGGCAGGAGTTGTGGGTGCTGATGGGACAGTTGTTAGCAGCTGTTGTGAAAGTTGTTGGCAGGTGTTGTGGGTGCTGATGGGACAGTTGTTGGCAGGTGTTGTGGGTGCTGTTGGGACAGTTGTTGGCAGGTGTTATGGGTGCCGATGGGACAGTTGTTGGCAGGTGTTATGGGTGCCGATGGGACAGTTGTTGGCAGGAGTTGTGGGTGCTGATGGGACAGTTGTTAGCAGCTGTTGTGAAAGTTGTTGGCAGGTGTTGTGGGTGCTGATGGGACAGTTGTTGGCAGGTGTTGTGGGTGCTGATGGGACAGTTGTTGGCAGGTGTTGTGGGTGCCGATGGGACAGTTGTTGGCAGGTGTTGTGGATGCTGATGGGACAGTTGTTGGCAGGTGTTGTGGGTGCCGATGGGACAGTTGTTGGCAGGTGTTGTGGGTGCCGATGGGACAGTTGTTGGCAGGTGTTGTGGGTGCTGATGGGACAGTTGTTGGCAGGTGTTGTGGGTGCCGATGGGACAGTTGTTGGCAGGTGTTGTGGGTGCCAATGGGACAGTTGTTGGCAGGTGTTGTGGGTGCTGATGGGACAGTTGTTGGCAGGTGTTGTGGGTGCCGATGGGACAGTAGTTGGCAGGTGTTGTGGGTGCTAATGGGACAGTTGTTGGCAGGTGTTGTGGGTGCTGATGGGACAGTTGTTGGCAGGTGTTGTGGGTGCTGATGGGACAGTTGTTGGCAGGTGTTGTGGGTGCTGATGGGACAGTTGTTGGCAGGTGTTGTGGGTGCTGATGGGACAGTTGTTGGCAGGTGTTATGGGTGCTGATGGGACAGTTGTTGGCAGGTGTTGTGGGTGCTGATGGGACAGTTGTTGGCAGGTGTTGTGGGTGCTGATGGGACAGTTGTTGGCAGGTGTTGTGGGTGCCGATGGGACAGTTGTTGGCAGGTGTTGTGGGTGCTGATGGGACAGTTGTTGGCAGTAGGGTTGTCACGATACCAAAATTATGACTTTGGTACGATACCTGCCATAATATACCGATACCCGATACTTATGATACGATACCAGAATTAGATGCAATACCACAAATACGATATTATACCACAAATATGATACGATACTGGTATATTTATCTATATTAGTAATAAATAAAACATCTGTATGGTTCCCTTTTTTACCAGCTTGTTCCTGCCCAGCTTTTTGAACACTTAACAAATGGCATTAATATTAGTATTAGCCTACAGCAAGATATTAATGAAAACTACCTGTCGTTCTTTGAACTCTGTGATCTCTGTGAACAGTTGGGGTTCAGTCTGTCTGAAAGGTGCGTTGCCATGTTTGACGGGTTGCCTCTCTTGGGCTGTGTGGCTTTGAAACACGTTTTGCAGACGGGTCTCTGTATGTGTTGTGAATTGTTTTGATTGCATAACATAATTAATATAGTTCATGTTGCTTGTGTTACACTGTTTATGTTGTTAAACTGTAGATGTGAGAAGCTTAATTGACCTGATTTACTTTTATTGTGAATAGCATGAAACAGGAAGTGCTTTTACTTTGAAGAGCTAGGAAGTAGCATGATACGTACTTACGATGAGAATGATCGTATGAAGAAATCTACATGTCGAGTACGAGAGCGCGTTCTGTTCACTTTAACAGTTTGTTATACGCAGTTCAAAAGTAAAGTGATTCCGTTCAAAACCAGACGTGTCTTGGTCCTCATTAGAAGCTCCACTTCACAACAGTCTGTCAGTGGGCTTTCCTTCACTGTCTGCAATGGAGCCAAAGTACTTCCAGATTTCACTTCTGGCATCTTTTTTTCCAAAAAGCCGAGGACGGTCGGCTAAAGCTCCTGCACTTGATGCCATGTCTCCCCTGCGATCACTCGCTGTGAGTGAGCGCTGCCTGTTGCGTGTGTGAGCGCTGGGAAGCCCCGCCCCCTTGCAGTCAATGCGTGCAGGCAGCATGACAGGAAGCGGAACAGTGAGTGCGCTCTGATCGTGCGCTATTTTAATGAAGTATCGATACTAAAAATATGCATAATCGTATAGTTTTTAATGTGCGGGTACCGCGGAACCTTTTTAGTATCGATACACCGTGCAACATTAGTTGGCAGGTGTTGTGGGTGCTGATGGGACAGTTGTTGGCAGTTGATGGGATAGTTGTTGGCAGGTGAGAGTCATCCGCAGGTGTTGGGAATGTTGTTTACAGGTTTGGAGAGTCGTTGGCCAGGGTAGCGACAGTGTTGGGAGAGTTTTTGGCTGCTATCGGGACAGTTGTTGGTGGGTGGTGTTAGACATGTTGTTAGGACACAGTTGATGGCAGGTATCTGAACAGGTGTTGGGACAGTTGTTAACAGTTGGGGGTAGTTGATAGAAGGTAGCACGAGCAGGTAAATCTACCTCCAACCAACCTAACAGATGTGAAACAAGTGTAACAGGTTACTTACCTGTCAATACAGGCGATGGTTTTACATTTCTGCTGAGGTTTGGTGGGGCTGAGGGCAGAGTTTGGGGTGGGAACAGACGCAAGCGGTTGGCTGGCTGGGGCTGGTGGAAGGGGCCCAGTGGAAACAGGGCTCATCACAACAATGGGACTGGCTACATAGACCAGAAACAGAAAGTCAAGGATTGAACTAAGAGAAGATATTACTATACTGACAATTATTACCAAGAACCTCTATAAACATTTATACTTTGATAAGATGTTAC
This sequence comes from Pholis gunnellus, assembly GCF_910591455.1. Classification (NCBI taxonomy): domain Eukaryota; kingdom Metazoa; phylum Chordata; class Actinopteri; order Perciformes; family Pholidae; genus Pholis; species Pholis gunnellus. The sequence goes on along the minus strand of NC_136543.1, from coordinate 22,383,647 downwards.
CTGGTGTAGGATTGGTATTAGAGGTGTTTATAAGATGTTACCTGTTATAGGATTGGTGACGGAGGTGTTTATAAGATGTTACCTGGTGTACGATTGGTGATGGAGGTGTTTATAAGATGTTACCTGTTATAGGATTGGTGACGGAGGTGTTTATAAGATGCTACCTGGTGTACGATTGGTGATGGAGGTGTTTATAAGATGTTACGTGGTGTAGGATTGGTGATGGTGTTTATAAGATATTACCTGTTGTAGGTTTGGTGATGGAGGTGTTTATAAGATGTTACCTGGTGTAGGATTGGTGATGGAGGTGTTTATAAGATGTTACCTGGTGTAGGATTGGTGATGGAGGTGTTTATAAGATGTTACCTGGTGTAGGATTGGTGATGGAGGTGTTTATAAGATGTTACCTGGTGTAGGATTGGTGATGGCGGTGTTTATAAGATGTTACCTGGTGTAGGATTGGTGACGGAGGTGTTTATAAGATGTTACCTGTTGTAGGTTTGGTGATGGAAGTGTTTATAAGATGTTACCTGGTGTAGGTTTGGTGATGGAGGTGTTTATAAGATGTTACCTGGTGTAGGTTTGGTGATGGAGGTGTTTATAAGATGTTACCTGGTGTAGGATTGGTGATGGAGGTGTTTATAAGATGTTACCTGGTGTAGGATTGGTGATGGAGGTGTTTATAAGATGTTACCTGGTGTAGGATTGGTGATGGAGGTGTTTATAAGATGTTACCTGGTATAGGATTGGTGATGGAGGTATTCGGGTTCGGCTGAGTCTCGTTTTCCTGTAAAATGGAGTTGATGAAGGTGGTAGGGGAGAGGGGCGTGTCTAAATGAGTATCTCCGCTCTCCAGAACAGGACACACCTCCACGTCAGGAATGGACGGCTCCTCTTTGATGTTGACTGATTGGCTTTCTCTGCAGGTGAAACAACAAAGTGGATTGGCTGTTACTGACTGCTGACGAACCAATCGGATGAGAAGAACGCAGGCAGCTTATTGGCTGTCAGAGCAGTCGCCTACCGAGTCTGGACATCTGAACTCATGTTACTGATAACGGAATATTTAGCATTCAGAAAAGGAAAAGAAAAGATGTAATTAGTTCTCACTCTGCATCACTCCAATCACAGATCACATTCTCATCTGTGGGCGTGGCCACATCTGTGATGTCAGAGATGATTGGTCCAGAGGTCACCGGGGGGTCAGCTGAGAATAAACTGGCTGCAGCCTGAAAACACAGAAACAGACGGAGAGTCACAAACCTAACCCACACAATCTGCCTCATTCAAACAAAACTGAACATCCTCAGGTGACAGGTGAGTCAGTGACTGTTACCTGCATGTGCTCCAATGAGAGAGGGCGACTGTATTTTGGCATGGAGTGGGAGGAGCTAGAGTCATTCAACATCAGAGGACTGCAGACAGAAAACGATAAATACATACATGTTACTGAGGAAATATACGTGTATATATATATTATATATAGTGTAGTATATTGTGCAGTACACAGTGTAGTATATTGTGTAGTAAACTTACATTTTCCTCTTGACACCCAGAACCCTGTTGGACTGGACGAGAGACACCAGGAACTGGATCAACTGTAAAGAGAAAGAGTTCATTACTGGTTCAGGTAGAAGCTAAGCTAATGTGCTAACAGCAACTGATGTATTGGTGTATTGATCACCTTGTTGACCACTGGATGTATTGATGTATTGGTTGACTGATGTATTGTTGTTTTGGTTGACTGATGTATTGGTTGACTGATGTATTGGTGTATTGGTTGACTGATGTATTGGTGTATTGGTTGACTGATGTATTGGTTGACTGATGTATTGTTGTATTGGTTGACTGATGTATTGTTGTATTGGTTGACTGATGTATTGATGTATTGGTTGACTGATGTATTGTTGTATTGGTTGACTGATGTATTGTTGTATTGGTTGACTGATGTATTGTTGTATTGGTTGACTGATGTATTGATGTATTGGTTGACTGATGTATTGTTGTATTGGTTGACTGATGTATTGGTTGACTGATGTATTGGTGTATTGGTTGACTGATGTATTGTTGTATTGGTTGACTGATGTATTGGTTGACTGATGTATTGGTGTATTGGTTGACTGATGTATTGTTGTATTGGTTGACTGATGTATTGGTTGACTGATGTATTGATGTATTGGTTGACTGATGTATTGTTGTATTGGTTGACTGATGTATTGGTTGACTGATGTATTGGTGTATTGGTTGACTGATGTATTGTTGTATTGGTTGACTGATGTATTGGTTGACTGATGTATTGGTTGACTGATGTATTGGTTGACTGATGTATTGGTGTATTGATTACCTTGTGGACGACTTTCTGTTGCTGAACGTGTTTCTGTCTCAGACTGGCCACCTCTCTCCACAGAGCCTCATTCTCACTGAAACATGCAGAAACAGGTTTATTTAATGACACCAGCCGAATGCAGGAACCCTGCGGGATCAGGGCTCTGGTCTGGTTCTGGTCTAGGATCAGGAGTTCTCACTGTTTCATGGCGATGATTCTGGAGTCGATGGTTTCCTGTTTTCCCTTCATCAGCTGAACATCGTTCAGGATCTTGTTCACATCGTGTGCAGACATCTTCACTTCCTCCTGCCGCACAGACGACACCTGAACCAACCACACACAGAGAGACGCACCTTTACCATGGAGACCACAACAGTTTGACAGGTGTGCAGGTCAACAGTTTAACAGGTAGGTGCACACAGGTGTACAGGTGTCAGAGATGCGTAGAGGTGTGTGCAAGTGTGTACAGGTGTCACAAGTGTACAGGTGTGCAGGTACATACGCTGGTGACTTTGCGTTTGATGTTCTCCAGCAGGTGTTCTTCTCCTCTGATGAAGAACGGATGTTGGAACTCTGTGTCGTCTCTCTCTGGTTTCACCAAACCACCGTGCTCGATGTGCACCACCTTACGGAACCCATCTGGAGTACACACAAAACTAAATTCACTAGTACATACAGACGATGGGGGGGGGGGGGGGGGTCACAGGAGAGCTAGTACTACAGCACAAGTGTTGTAGTACACATGTGCAGTAGTACTACAGAGCATAAACAGGAATTACACTTGTAAAAACTTGTAGTAAAACGAGTCAGAACTTCAACAGGAACAAAGATTCCAGTAAATGATGTATACTGTAGTACAGAGGTCTTCAACAGGGGGTCCCGAGGGGGGTTCAAACATGAATGTGTCATTATTGTAATAGTTCAGTATTGTATGCAAGATAACAGGTGTGTTTATGCATCACTCATTTTTGTTTCCACATTTATGTTTAAAATAAAAACATCTATTTGAACAGCTTGTATGCATGATTATCATGTGATTGACAGACAGTGTTGATGTTGTCACTGGTATCAGTTCTGAGGTGTGTTTATTAATGTCAGTGGCACGGCCCCCCCACTCACCGTCACATGTTTAAAACAACAACATGAACATATGAACCTGTATTATTTAAATAGCTTAGCATTGAATGCACAATAAAGAGGTGTGTGTATACATGGCACTAGGCCCGTTTAATATCAAACACAATGTTATACAATATACATAGTCGGGGGTCCCTGCTCCAGCTCTATCAGTTTGGGGTCCTTGGCCTGAAAAACGTTGAAGACCTCTGCTGTAGTACAAAGTACATAAACATTAGTAATACCCAATAGATGACATCACTGCTGATGATGTCATCCGTGATGTCAGAGATCTTTGTTGCTACTCACACATGTTGAGCTGTCTGATGAAGCTGGCCATGTTGTTGTGTTTGAAGAACTTTGGGAGAACTTCCTTAGAGAAGCGACCCTGATCGAACACATGGAAACTGGTTCCACTCTGACAGAGAACACACATGACATCATTGTTATATTGATGGATTCATATTATTAATAACATTAAATAATACTTCTAGGGACCACCAGATGGCACTCAAATAAACAAATACACATAAATATTAGGGGTGTAACAGTACACAGCGCTGCAGTGTCTGACCAAAATACTAACAAACGCAAAACAGAAAGGATTCATTGAAATTATTGTTTTAGAGTTTTAAAGTGTTTAGTTTGTAATATGTATAATAATCACATCATTTAGTTATCACTACTGAGAATTTAACAAACATAAAAACATGACGTAGATAGGTTTCAGTCTTCAAGATGTGTATTTAAATTCATCTCTGACACACATGAAGATAAAGTTGTGAACACCGGCTGAATATCTATGATCAGAATCATTATAACTGTGTTATAACTGCTGCTGTGTGTAAACTATAAAGGAACATGGATCGCTCTCCAGTAGGACAGAGACAGAGCTACGAGTGAGAACAGAAACAATGAACCCGAGGAACGAGTGAGACGAGTGTTCACCACATTCATGATCATAATCTACTCAACTTTATGTGTGAGTGTTGATTTAAATGTAAATATGAGGTGAGAGAGAGAGAGAGAGAGAGACAGAGAGAGAGAGAGAGACAGAGACAGAGACAGAGAGAGAGAGAGAGAGACAGAGAGAGAGAGAGAGAGAGAGAGAGACAGTGAGAGAGAGAGAGAGAGAGAGAGAGAGACAGTGAGAGAGAGAGAGAGAGACAGAGAGAGAGAGACTTTCCAGGAAATGTGTCTGTTTGAGTTCATAGAGGAAGATTTTAGAGAAGATCTTGAGTATCAAACATGACCTTTCATTATTAAAGACTACTTTATTACTCTGTCGTATTATTTACTTCCTGTTTACACGGCACCATCACGCCCAGTGTACGTGATGTTCGTTACAAACTCTCCCGCAAAGTTTCGGTAGCTCAAGAGTCTCGCCAGAGATTTGGCATTTCTGCTTTTTTGCTGTATTGAAAACGAACCGAATCGTTTCACCACTGTATCGGATTGAACCGTACACCGCTAGTGTATATGTATTTAATGTTGTGGCATTTAATTAAACAGACAGACAGAATGTCTAACAATGCCTTTGACTGAATTCAAGTCATGTGTGCGTGTCAGTGTGTAGACAGACAGACAGACAGACAGATGTAAAACTAGTTCAGTTTGTGTCACCTCAGACTTTAAACCTGTTGAAGCTAACAGCTGTCTGTGCCCGCTAACGTTAACTGTTATGCTAGGCTATGGCTAGGCTAAGCTAACGTTAACCGTTATGCTAGGCTAAGGCTACGCTAACGTGTATACCGGACTCCAGCAGATGAGTAGGTCTGTGTCCGGGTCCTCCACCAGAGTCCACAGTTTGGTGAGGAAGGCCGGGACGTTTCCTCCGCTAAGCACCGCCCCCCCTCCTCCTCCTCCGGGATGTTCCATCAGAGACACAAAAACTAACACACCAGGTAATCTGAGCTAACGATGCTAACAGAGAACTCCTCAAAGATCTCCAGACAAAGTGCGACACGGAGCCGGTCTGCGGTCTGATCCGGGTAACAGAGCTCCTGCTCCTGGTCCTGTGCCGTGTCTGCTGGTCTACAGATGATGTATTAATACTCTTTACTTATTAAAAACGACACGGCGTAAAATAAACAACAAATCCGATCACACCAAGAACTGCGTAGCTAGCAGGCTGTCGCGCCGTGATGACGCATAAACGTCCGGTCGCGTTGTGACGCAAGGAGCTGTAAATTGTATTATTTCTAACATGGACCCAAAACCCATCATTTATATATATATATATACTGTCATATAATACATTTAGATACAGTAGATAGATATATAGATAGATACTTTATTAATGTGAATGTAAATTTGTTCAGCAGCAAAAATATATTCAAGCAATTAAAGTAACAAATATGAAATACAAAAAATACACAATATATACAAGGAAATAGAGTAATATTAACTAACTAACCACATGCCTTGGATCTGTGGAACGTGGGGTGGATGCGCATGGCTCTGGGGAGCTTGAGCATTACTGCCGCCGGGTTGATGATCCTCTCGATCTCGAAAGGCCCGATGAATCTTGGGCCCAGCTTCTTGGACTCTACCCGTAAGAGTAGGTCCCGGGTTGACAACCACACCCTCTGACCCACCTGGTAGATAGAGGAAGGAGTGCGGTGTCGGCTAGCCGCTGTTGCATAGCGGTCAGCAGACCGGAGCAGGGTTGCTCGGGCCCTTGCCCAGGTCTGGCGGCAGCGGCGGATGAATGTCTGGACAGAAGGGCAGGAAACCTTCTCCAATGCGGGAACGAGAGGTGGCTGGAACCCATAAGCACACTGGAAAAGTGACAAGCCTGTGGCGGAGCTGGTCAGGGTGTTATGAGCGTACTCCACCCACATCAACTGGCGGGACCAGGAGGCAGGATTCTGGGAGACCATGCAGTGGACACACAGGTGTTCAGGAGATGTTTCCATCTCCTGATTCTTCCTCTCTGTCTGACCGTTGGATTGGGGGTGAAACCCCGAGGACAGACTGACGGTGGCCCCCACCAGAGCGCAGAATTCCCTCCAGAAGATGGAGGTGAACTGAGGACCTCGGTCGGAGACTATGTCGACTGGAATCCCATGCAGGCAGAAGATATGCAGGGAGATGAGCTCTGCCGTCTCCTTAGCTGATGGGAGTTTGGGTAGAGGAATAAAATGGGCCAGCTTACTAAATCTGTCGACCACTGTCAGGATGGCGGTGTGGCCCTCAGATGGTGGTAGTCCGGTGACAAAGTCCAGGGAGATGTGGGACCACGGACGATGAGGCACTGGGAGAGGCTGCAGGAGGTTTTATGGTTTATGTTGATTGCACACTGGGCAGGCGTTGACGAATTCCCTGGTGTCCTCGTTGAGCGAGACCCACCAGAAGCGCTACCGCAGGACGTCCTGGGTTCTCTAGACCAGGACGAGGAGAAGTCTAGAGGAGTGTGCCCACTGGAGGACGTCGGACCGGAGGCGGCAGCAGCAACTGGAGGCCGCTGAGGCTCAGAGGCTGGAGTCGGTCGGACCGCCGTCAGGACACGGGGAGCTGAAGTCTTCTTCTGCTTCTGCCTCCTTCGAGAGTTGGGAAGGCCTTCCATCCACTCACGGTTGGCCTTCGGGATTTCTAGTATTTCTCTTTTCTAGTATTTATCTTTTCTAGTGTTTATCTTTTCTAGTGTTTACCTTTTATAAACTCATCCCCATCAGAGATGAGTCCAATGAGGGTGGTGTCTCATCTCTGGTGGCGATTGTAGTCTGAACAACAAAAGAACCACAAACAACTTCCTTCATTTATTAAAGATTTGTGTTTTCATGATGTTTCCTCAATAACTTCATGATGAAAGGATGAAAGTGAGAGATCTTTACATCATTGATCATCATTTCATTCAGTCACGTGAGGCTGATCATTCAGAGTTTCATGAGTTTCGTCATTTAAGAGAAACAATAATCATGTTCTGGGTTATTTAATGTCAATGTCACAATCTGAATTTTAAAACGTTCAGACGCAAATAATCATAAATAAGACGAAAACATTCCACCGTAGAGATGATCCTGATCTCATGAACACAGTTTAACAGACTACAGAGACGATCACTGTGTGTTTATGAGTTATTAGTGTTATTAGTTACTATTATTAGTCCAGAGATCATGAGAACAGACTCAAACTCCTCTAAAGTCTCTCCAGCTGTTAAAGCGACTGACAGCTGATCCAGATGTGATCAGCTGATCCAGATGTGATCAGCTGATCCTCGTCATCAGAAACAGACGTGGCTTCACGTGACGCAACTGAGGAAAGGACGTCTCATGTCTCTTAAAACATGTTTCCTCGTTTCCTCTCTCCTCGCATGGTTTCCTCCATGCATCCCTGGTGGGAGGGACTAAGATGCAAGGAAAGGAGCCAAGTGAGGGAAACGAGGATGCAATGAAGAGACTTGGGATGTACCTATGGTCTCATTCCAGTTTAAAATGTCTTATGTATTTTATTTGTATTAAAGACGTCATTACGTCACCGTTGTTGTTGAAGACGAGCACTAGAGGGCGCCAACAATTACCCCTGCAGCTATGACGCGTTACCTGACCCTATGACGAGTTTCCTTTGACCCCGGTAGTTCCCACGTGCTGTACGATGGAGGAGAGCAGCAGCAGAAACACGCAGAGCAGCGAACAGAGAGAAGAGATGGAGAAAGTCTCAGAGAAGACTGTGAAGAAGAGGAGTAAAGAGGAGGAGCAGGTGGAGGTGAGACAGACAGGTGGACAGGAGGAGGAGGACTGGTGAACCTGCGGCTAGCTGTTAGCATGCTAACAGGTGGAGGTAGCCGTTAGCATGCTAACAGGAGGAGTTAGCTTTAGCGGACGCTCTATAATATATATATATATATATATATAACATGTATCTCCATGTACGGTGTAAAGATCCAGAGGATGCATGTCATCATCCGTGTTGATGACAGTAGACACAGCAGTTAACGATGCTAGCCATGCTAACCATGCTAACCATGCTATCAGTAAACAGCTTGAGACTCACGAGCTGTGTTCACATTCTCTTCATTTTTAAGAACCTAAACTCTTCCTGAGTCATTGTTGATCTGTTAAATATGTATTGACTCTTATTATCAGCTTGTTCTGATCGATGCAGTAAACGTGACGTCCACAAGTATCCTCGTGTTATTATACTAGTATCCTCGTGTTATTATACTAGTATACTAGTGTTATTATACTAGTATACTAGAATTATTATACTAGTATACTAGTGTTATTATACTAGTATACTAGTGTTATTATACTAGTATACTAGCGTTATTATACTAGTGTTATTATACTAGTATACTCATACTTGAGTTGGTTACTCAGTGTTATTATAGGGCTGCATTGGTGTAACGTTTGTAAAATCACATGTTTTTATCATTAATTTATTGTTCAGTAGTTTGAAGCTGAGTGTCGGTTTTATTCTTCAGGTCTTCAACTTCAACAACAAATGTTCTGAGGAGGAGGAGGAGGAGGAAGATCGGTCAGACAGCGAGGACAGTGTGTTTTCAGGACTGGAGGATTCTGGGAGTGACAGTGAGGATGATGATGATGATGATGAAGATGAGGAGGGATCAGATCATGAAGATGATCTGAAAGTGGAGCCAGAGCAGACTCAGCAGGTGTGTGTGTGTGTGTGTGACTGTGTGTGTGTGACTGACGGCTGGTTGTGACTCACCTGTGTTGTGTTCTACCTACAGATAGAGGAGGAGGAGAAGGAGAAGAAGGAGGCAGCGGGGACGGACGTAGAAGACGAATATCAACAGGACTCCTCAGATGAGGAGGTGAGACCGTCTCCACTGGGATCTCTGTTCTCTGGTCGTGTTCCTGATTCTTTTACATTCTGTGCAAACATCAGCTGTTTACGGAGGTTCTGTATCTGTTCTTGTGGTTCTGCAGGACATCAGGAACACGGTGGGGAACATTCCCATGGAGTGGTACAAAGACTTCCCTCACATTGGCTACAACCTGGATGGGAAGAAGATCTACAAACCAATCAGGAACAAGGACGAGCTCGATGACTTCCTGGACAAAATGGAGGATCCGAATTACTGGTGAGCTTGTTAGCATAATGCTAGCCCCCCTATTGGTCTAAAGAGGGAAGGCTAACGATGCTAACCGGCAGTTTGTCTGCAGGAGAACGGTCCCCGACAAGCTGACAGGAAGTGACATCGTGCTGTCAGATGAGCAGGTAGAGCTGGTGAACCGTCTGCAGAGAGGACAGTTCGGAGACGTCAACTTCAACGAGTACCAGGTACGGACGGGGAAGCCCCGCCCCTTTTACAACACGAAAACCCTCATTTAACCACTCAATGTACTTGGGTCAGTAAGATTTAGGTTACTACAGTAACACACGTTCACTTACCCTCTGACGGGACTCTGGTCCTGAACCAGGATCGAGGTTCACTTTAGAGTTAATGGAGGTTGACCTCTGACCTGGTAGTTTAAGCTCCGCCCTCTGACCCGTCAGAGCTCAGATCTGGGATCTGAAGAATAACAGACGCAGTCTAAACAGCTGGTAACCCTAACCCCCCCCCCCCCCCCCCCCCCCCAGCCTCAGGTAGAGTTCTTCAGCCAGGACGTGATGCTCCACCCGGTCACCAACAGACCGGCAGACAAACGCAGCTTCATCCCGTCTCTCATTGAGAAGGAGAAGGTGTCTAAGCTGGTTCACGCCATAAAGATGGGCTGGATCAAACCTCGGAGGACGGAGGACGACAGCAGGGGGCGGTACTACAACCTGTGGACCAATGAGGATTCTTCTCTTCTGGCCCGGCACAAGATGCACCTACCGGCTCCTAAAGCTCCTCTACCGGGTCACCAGGAGTCCTACAACCCTCCACCGGAGTACCTGTTCACGGAGGAGGAGGTGGGTCTGCTGTGAAGGAGGTTTACCTGTCTAACTGGCTCGATGATAGAACGTACCTCCACCTGTCTGTCTACCTGTCTCCCTCTCTGCAGCGGGCCCTGTGGGAGCAGCAGGACGCCTCAGACAGGAAGCTGCCGTTTGTTCCCACGAGGTTCTCCAGCCTCAGGCAGGTTCCTGCATTTCCTCGGTTCCTCCACGAGCGGTTTGAGCGCTGCCTCGACCTTTACCTGTGTCCTCGACAGAGGAAGATGAGGGTAAGCTCCCAGCCAATCACAGCTCAGGACTGTCTGTCTGTGAGGAACATGTGGTCACTAACCTGTCTGTCTGTGAGGAACATGTGGTCACTAACCTGTCTGTCTGTGAGGAACATGTGATCACTAACCTGTCTGTCTGTGAGGAACATGTGATCACTAACCTGTCTGTCTGTGAGGAACATGTGGTCACTAACCTGTCTGTCTGTGAGGAACATGTGATCACTAACCTGTCTGTGAGGAACATGTGGTCACTAACCTGTCTGTCTGTGAAGAACATGTGATCACTAACCTGTCTGTCTGTGAGGAACATGTGATCACTAACCTGTCTGTGAGGAACATGTGGTCACTAACCTGTCTGTCTGTGAAGAACATGTGATCACTAACCTGTCTGTCTGTGAGGAACATGTGATCACTAACCTGTCTGTCTGTGAGGAACATGTGGTCACTAACCTGTCTGTCTGTGAGGAACATGTGATCACTAACCTGTCTGTCTGTGAGGAACATGTGGTCACTAACCTGTCTGTCTGTGAGGAACATGTGATCACTAACCTGTCTGTCTGTGAGGAACATGTGGTCACTAACCTGTCTGTGAGGAACATGTGGTCACTAACCTGTCTGTCTGTGAAGAACATGTGATCACTAACCTGTCTGTCTGTGAGGAACATGTGGTCACTAACCTGTCTGTCTGTGAAGAACATGTGATCACTAACCTGTCTGTCTGTGAGGAACATGTGATCACTAACCTGTCTGTGAGGAACATGTGATCACTAACCTGTCTGTCTGTGAGGAACATGTGATCACTAACCTGTCTGTCTGTGAGGAACATGTGATCACTAACCTGTCTGTCTGTGAGGAACATGTGATCACTAACCTGTCTGTGAGGAACATGTGATCACTAACCTGTCTGTCTGTGAGGAACATGTGATCACTAACCTGTCTGTCTGTGAGGAACATGTGATCACTAACCTGTCTGTCTGTGAGGAACATGTGATCACTAACCTGTCTGTGAGGAACATGTGATCACTAACCTGTCTGTCTGTGAGGAACATGTGATCACTAACCTGTCTGTCTGTGAGGAACATGTGATCACTAACCTGTCTGTGAGGAACATGTGATCACTAACCTGTCTGTGAGGAACATGTGATCACTAACCTGTCTGTGAGGAACATGTGATCACTAACCTGTCTGTCTGCCCGTGTGTCTGCAGGTCAACGTCAATCCAGAGGATCTGATTCCAAAACTTCCAAAACCAAAAGACCTGCAACCGTTTCCTACAACACAGTCTCTGGTATACACACACACACACACACACACACAACCACACATACACACACACACACACACACACACACACACACACACACACACACACACACACACACACACACACACCTAGTCGACCGGTGAACGCTCACGAACGCTCACTAACATACGTGTGTGTGTGTGTGTGTGTGTTCAGGTGTATCGGGGTCACAGTGGTCTGGTTCGCTCCATCAGTGTGTCTCCATCAGGACAATGGCTCGCCTCAGGTAACAGTCTGTGTATAAGTACAGTGTGTATTAGTACAGTGTGTATTAGTACAGTGTGTATTAGTACAGTGTGTATTAGTACAGTGTGTATTAGTACAGTGTGTATTAGTACAGTGTGCATAAGTACAGTGTGCATTAGTACAGTGTGCATTAGTACAGTGTGTATTAGTACAGTGTGTATTAGTACAGTGTGTATTAGTACAGTGTGTATTAGTACAGTGTGTATAAGTACAGTGTGTATTAGTAC
>NC_136543.1:22343811-22366311 GCF_910591455.1 Pholis gunnellus | reverse complement strand
CAACGAACGACCGACCAACGACCGACCAACAACCCAACGACCGACCGACCAACGACCGACCGACCAACAACATAACGAACGACCGACCAACAAACGAACGAACGAACGAACGACCGACCGACCAACGACCGACCGACCAACAACATAACGAACGACCGACCAACAAACGAACGAACGAACGAACGACCGACAAACGAACGACCGACGAACGAACGAACAACCGACTGACCGATAACCCAACGGCCGGCCGACCGACCGACTGACAATCCAGCCAACCAACAACTCAACCTGCCCACCGACCGACCGAATCAACTAACACTGACTTTACTACAGAGATCTTTGACCTCATGACTTTAATTTTAATAAAACAGTTTTTGTTTCATCAGCAGTTCTGTTGTTGCCATGGTGATTTTGCTACTTGTCAGTTAATAAATATTCACTTTTTAGTTTCATGTTTCTTCTTGTGGTTTGTTTCATTTAAGAGTTAACAACTAATCAAAAATATAAGTGTTAAAATCGATTAATACTGATATAAACTTAACCTCAGCATAGTATTATATATTAATAAATAATATATTAATATTATATATGAATATATAATATTAATATGTATTAATACTATATATTAATATATAATAGGTCTTTATCTGAACCTGTACCAGGGGTGTCAAACTCAAGGCACGTCATTTGATGTGGCCCGCCAATATAAAAAAAATAAAATAAACTTGATAATCAAAATATCCCCGTAGTCGACGTTATGAGACAGAAAGTCCTAATGATGAGATACTTAAACACAGTCATAGAGCGGCTCTTTGTCTGTTACTCTACATGTAAGATGTAAATGTATTGAGAGTACATTGAAGACTTTAAACGTCTTTACAACACATGAAATACTTCACAACGCACCCTTAAAGGATTTTAAGCTTTGAACAAAGTTATTGTAATAACTTGTGTCTTTGCAGTTTTCTTTATAGTGTGATAGAGTAAAGTGGGTTTAACCCTAAATTAAAATGATTTTAGTCATAACAGAAATGTGCGTAAATATATTTTTACATTTATATAACTGCATGTACAATATTTTAACACTTGAATAAACAATAATCAAATGCAGAGAGTTATTTACCGATATGTGAGGAGTAGTTACATTCACACAGTCTGACATTTACACCCGGCCCTCTGAGGACCGTGATGCTGATGAGGCCCAGAGTGAAGAGGAGTCTGAGACCCTGCTGTGGACTGAAGGTCTTTATCTGAACCTGTAGACGGACTGAAGGTCTGAGTAAAAGAAAATGAACAAAAGTTTAAACTTTTAGTTTGAAAGGTTTGCCGGCTCAAGAGCCGCAAGATGTGACGTCACATCCTTTTACCCCGACGGAATGTTTTCAGTGTGACACAACATGGAACGTGACGACATCACACCGAGCCGCGAAAACTGCGTTTATACAAGCTGTTACTGGCGAGTACTCTGTAATACTACCTGTTCTGTAGTAGTACAACACACGTTATGTATTACTACAATATACTAGTACTATACCATATGTTATGTACTACTACAACACGTGTTCTGTAGAAGTACAATATATATTCTGTAGTACTACAACACATGTTCTGTAGAAGTACAATATATATATTGAACTACAATCTATATTACTGTTTTGTATTCTGTATTACTAAATGGTAAATTGACTTGTACTTGTAGTCCTAATGGTACAAGAAAACATAGTACTGTCAAAGTTCTACCAACCGAAAATACCAGTTCAACACATGTTGTTTGAACTGGTTTCATTGTCTGTTCTTGTTCTGCAGTGAAGAAAATGTTTGGAAACTCTGTGAGTTTGTCAGAACCGAGAGAACCGCACCGCTGGAAGAATTGTTTGTGGTTTTCATCTCAAATGAGAACCGAATGGTGAGAACACACATTTTACAGAACGTCTGCCGGTTCTAAAACATAAGTCAGTTTCTCTGAATCACCTGTCTGGTTCTAAAACAACACCTGTCTGGTTCTAAAGCTGATGTTTGTTCTCCATCAGGTTCCTCTGTGGAAGCAGAAGTCTGGACGTGGAGACCAGCCAGTTATCTGGGTCTGTGATGTCACTGTGTGATCGATAATAACTGTGATGTCATAGACAGTTCATTAGTAATACACAGGGGTCTGCTAAGTCCCGCTCTGCTGTACTGATACTACTGTACTGTAGTATCGCTGTACTGTAGTATCACAGTACTGTAGTAGTATCACTGTACTGTATTATCACCGTACTGTAGTATCACTGTACTTAAGAATAACAGTATCACAGTACAGTAGTATTACTGTACAGTAGTAGTATCACGGAAATGGGTGATGTCATCATGATGTTATGGTGTGTTTCAGGACTACCACGTTGTGCTGCTGCAGGTCAGACTTCATTCTTCTCTGGTTTATGATCTGGACACTGAGCTGTCGTTTCCCTGCACTCTGAAGCTGTATTCTGACCAGGCCCTCCGCTCGGACCTCAACATCAAACCTGCGTACCACAGGTAACACACACCTGAACTATACAGGTAACACACACCTGAACACCACAGGTAACACACACCTGAACACCACAGGTAACACACACCTGAACACCACAGGTAACACACACCTGAACACCACAGGTAACACACACCTGAACTATACAGGTAACACACACCTGAACACCACAGGTAACACACACCTGAACAC
Source organism: Pholis gunnellus (assembly GCF_910591455.1). Classification (NCBI taxonomy): domain Eukaryota; kingdom Metazoa; phylum Chordata; class Actinopteri; order Perciformes; family Pholidae; genus Pholis; species Pholis gunnellus. The sequence continues at coordinate 22,363,610 of NC_136543.1, read as the reverse complement.
CACAGGTAACACACATCTGAACACCACAGGTAACACACACCTGAACTATACAGGTAACACACACCTGAACACCACAGGTAACACACACCTGAACACCACAGGTAACACACATCTGAACACCACAGGTAACACACACCTGAACTATACAGGTAACACACACCTGAACACCACAGGTAACACACACCTGAACTATACAGGTAACACACACCTGAACACCACAGGTAACACACACCTGAACACCACAGGTAACACGCACCTGAACACCACAGGTAACACACACCTGAACTATACAGGTAACACACACCTGAACACCACAGGTAACACACACCTGAACTATACAGGTAACACACACCTGAACACCACAGGTAACACACACCTGAACACCACAGGTAACACACACCTGAACACCACAGGTAACACACACCTGAACACCACAGGTAACACGCACCTGAACACCACAGGTAACACACACCTGAACTATACAGGTAACACACACCTGAACACCACAGGTAACACGCACCTGAACTATACAGGTAACACACACCTGAACTATACAGGTAACACACACCTGAACTATACAGGTAACATACACCTGAACACCACAGGTAACACGCACCTGAACACCACAGGTAACACACACCTGAACTATACAGATAACACACACCTGAACACCACAGGTAACACGCACCTGAACACCACAGGTAACACACACCTGAACACCACAGGTAACACACACCTGAACTATACAGGTAACACACACCTGAGCACCACAGGTAACACTTCTACCTTTGTCTCTGTTCCGACAGGAAGTTGCGTGTGGTCCCTGCTGACAGCTTCCTGTTGAACTTTGCGTCGGATCGATCCCACATGAAGGACTCTGAAGGGTCTTGGAGGATGCCCCCCCCACCCTACCCCCCCATACGGACCGCAGGTCACATGACGCCTCACCTCAGTATGTGGTAATGTTAACCGTGAGATGACATCACGATGACATCACTGTGATGCGTTTCCTCCTCAGAGTGTCAGATGAACCTGGACGACTTCATAAGTATGAGCCCTGCTGTCGGCTGGGGGCGGGTCTTCAGTCTGGACGACTTCCTGTTGAGACACTCTTCATCATCTTCTTCATCATCGTCTTCATCAGCAGCAGGTTCATCTTCATCATCGTAGTCTTCATCTTCATCATCTTCTTTTACACTTTAATTCGAATCTTGCTCAATATTTTCTTCTCATTGTTGTTGTACACTGAATATAAATATACATATATATATGTATGTAATGTTTGTATGTATTAAATGTTTTATTATACAAATGTGTTTTTATACACTTTCTGTGTTTTATGTCTTTCATGTTTTCTGACCTTTTCTCTCAGATCAGTTTTATTAAATCTACAGGATGAAAAGAGACTTCAGCTAACTAGCAAGTTAACAAGTTAAGTTAACTAGCGAAGTTAACAAGCTATGGTAACTAGTTAGCTAAATTATCATGATGAAAGAGATAAACTATATAAATATAATAGATATACTATAACCTCTATTTGTGTTTAGTACTTGTGACGTTTTCTGAATGGAGCTCTGATCGATCGGTGCTAAGCTAAGCTAACATTGTAGCAGCTCCATCAACACTCATAACTTTATATAGACGTAAATACAGCATCTTTATTATTATTCATACCATCTGGTTTATACACATTTATACACATAGTTTGATCTCTACTAATATGAGGTATCGTAGAGATCTGAACACAGGCAGATACAATATGATGTCAGTGATGACAAGAGGAGCATCTCAACTCTGATAGGCTATTCAGGAGGAGCATCTCAACTCTGATAGGCTATTCAGGAGGAGCATCTCAACTCTGATAGGCTATTCAGGAGGAGCATCTCAACTCTGATAGGCTATTCAGGAGGAGCATCTCAACTCTGATAGGCTATTCAGGAGGAGCAGTATACAACAACACAGGCACACAACACATACACACACAATAACACACATACAATAACACACACACACACACAATAACACACACACACACACAATAATACACACGCATACAGATGGTTTCATGACGTCACACATACTCACACACACACACAGATGGATTCATGACGTCACTTTCTCTCTCTCTCTGTGGTCGCTGCTGTGGACTGTTGTTGTTCTAATGCTAAGCTAACGGCTATCACTGAAGAGGTCGCGCTGCTAAACTCTCTCCCGGTTCCGTTCATTAGCTCGGGTTAGCTCACATTAATCCGGGTTAGTGGAGGAGGACGGGTTAGCTAGCCGCTTAGCTTCGTTAGCATGTTCTATATAATCGAGCAGTGTTGTTAATGTTAGCTCGTTAGCCTGAGAGCTAACGTTAGCTGTGGTTCTGTTGTAGGACCTGATATCTTAAGACATTATATCTAATAATGTAACATAATATCCAGAGTTATTATTCCCGTCATGTCTCAGAACACAGAGCTATGTTCATCTGAGCTAACGCTAGCTGTTAGCCGGAGCTAACGGGAGTCTTTGTTTGGAGCCGGGTTGTGATGTTAGCATTGTTAGCGTAGTTAGCCGGTAGATTAGAGCAGACACAGAACAGTTAGCTGATGCTAAGCTAACAAAGGACGTTCATCGTGTTTTCTGAGTTTTGAGGCTGACATGACGTCAGTGACCTTCATCATCTAGAGGGTTATTATGGCCCTCAGCCCAGGCTGCACGCTCAGCCCTTCAGTGGTCTACCTGCTGGTCCTCTCAGGTGAGTTCACTGACTCAGGATCAGATATGATCATAAAGTCATGTTTATGTTCTGATACTTCTGTTATTATATTCAAACAAAGTAATGTGAGAACAAGATCATCTTAAAGTAGAAGTTAATTTCAATACATATTATATAATTCATTATAAGTAATCTAGGCGTGAACTAATTTATGACCCATATATATATATTATATATATATATATATATATATATATATATATATAATATATATATATATATATATATATTATATATATATATATATATATATATATATATATTATATATATATATATATATATATATATAATATATATATATATATATATATATTATATATATATATATATATATATATATATATATATATATATATAATATATATATATATATAATATATATATATATATATATATTATATATATATATATATTATATATATATATATATATATATAATATATATATATATATATATATATAATATATATATATATATATATATATATATATATAATATATATATATATATAATATATATATATATATATATATATAATATATATATATATATAATATATATATATATATATATATATTAGGGGTGTAACGGTTCACAACATTCTCGATCGGTTCAATCCGATACAGTGGTGAAACGGTTCGGTTCGTTTTCAATACAGCAAGAAAGCAGAAATGCCAAATCTCTGGTGAGACTCTCGGGGGGGCGTGTCTGATGTGATTCTCTGTTTGGGCTTTTGTTTTCTTTAACAAAGCAGGAATTATGGGCTGGTGAAGGAGTAGTGTCACGGGGCTCAGCATGTTGGTACAGTCTGGTTCATCCCTCCAGAGCAGGATCAACCTTTAGTCCTGTTTGAATCAGGAGGGAACAGAGAAACGCTGCAGGGGGAGTTTGTTACGAACATCACGTACACTGGGCGTGATGGTGCCGTGTAAACAGGAAGTAGATAATATGACAGAGTAATAAAGTAGTCTTTAATAATGAAAGGTCGTGTTTGATACTCAAGATCTTCTCTAAAATCTTCCTCTATGAACTCAAACAGACACATTTCCTGGAAAGTTTTAGAAGTTTCATTTTTCAGACTTAGTTACAGTGCTGGGTGTCTCTCTCTCTCTGTCTCTCTCTCTCTGTCTCTCTCTCACCTCATATTTACATTTAAATCAACACGCACACATAAAGTTGAGTAGATTATGATCATGAATGTGGTGAACACTCGTCTCACTCGTTCCTCTGGTTCATTGTTTCTGTTCTCACTTGTAGCTCTGTCTCTGTCCTACTGGAGAGCGATCCATGTTCCTTTATAGTTTATATGTGGACTTGTTGTACATAGTTGTACAGAACAAAATAAACATTAATAAGAAAAGGAAAGTCCTCCGTTTTGTGTCCGTCCTCAAAGCCTCTAACCGTGACTCCGTGGGTCTGATTCCTCCGCTGGACACGCCGCTCACTGATCGCTCCAATAACAGCTGCTTCCTCCGTCATAATGCAGACTTTAACTTCCGGTTTCCGTTCTCTTAATTGTGTTTGTGTCTTTCCCAGGATGCATTGCTGCATCTCAGAGGAATGACAACGTCTATGTGTCAGGGATATCTAATGGTAAGTTGGTAGCAACTACGTTGATGTCACAACCACGACGTCACATCAGCTGAGCTTCATCTTCAACGTCTCACTCTGTCTGTCTGTCCAGCCTGTGGTGACGTGGCGGAGCTCCTGCGGGCGTCCAGCGGCGTCATCACCAGCCCCGGTTGGCCCTTTCAGTATCCGGCCAGACTGAACTGCAGCTGGAACATCAGAGCGCGACCTGGAGACAGCGTCACCATCAGGTAACACTCAGACTGCTACGAGGTTCAGGGCCAGTCAACAGAGAGGGAACAGGGTTCAGGGCCAGTCAACAGAGAGGGAACGAGAAGCTAGCGGAGGACCACATTTAATCAATACTTTCTCTTCTCTGTTCGTAGTTTCCAGGACTTTGACCTCCAGGGTTCCCATCGTTGCTCGGCGGACTGGATGTCCATCAGCAGCTACAGGAGCCTGGATGGGCTCCGGGTTTGTGGTTCCTCCTTGCCGCCACCTTATATCTCCTCCCAGGACCACGTCTGGATCCACTTCCACTCTGACGAAGGTCTGACAGGAAAAGGCTTCCGACTGTCCTACATCACTGGTGAGGACTTGTAGAGCGTCGAAGCTTCGATGGAGCAGGTCACTAACGTGGTTCACAGATCTCTGGGTGCAGTGAGGTTTGAACACACATCCCTGTCTGGACTTTGATCAGCAGAACCTCCTGGTTGGTGTTAATCCTCTTAGCTGATCCATGAGGAGGTCCATGATATTAGGAAGAGTTCAAAAGTCCTGATCAGTTTGAGGGTGGTGTTGTCACATTACCAGATGTTTTAAAGTCATCCATCAATAACCAATAATATCCTGTTGTAGGTAAACCAGAGGCCTCCAGCTGTGACGTGGACCAGTTCCACTGCTCTAATGGGAAGTGTGTCCCAGACTGGTGGCGCTGTAACTCCATGGACGAGTGTGGAGACAATTCGGACGAGGACCTGTGCGTGGAGTCTCCATTCTCTTTCCAGCCCTGCAGTCTGAATCAGTTCCCCTGTCTGTCCCGGTACACCCGGATCTACACCTGTCTGCCCCACAGCCTGAGGTGTGACGGCAGCATCGACTGCCAGGTAACAAACCAGTTCTCCCAGTCACACCATGACCGTGTTGCTCCACAGCTAGATGAGTGTTCTTCTTCAGTGTCAATGAACAAACGGTTTGAAAGAAAGATAAAAGTTACTTTTGATATCAGTAGTTCCTCTTGTGTCACCAGTGAGGAAGATGATGATGATGATGAGACCCTGATAATACCTTGTTAGGAGTTAGTGAGCTAGTTATCTTAGCGACACGTTTCATTAACCAGTAATGCTAACATGTGACGTTCACACACTGACACTATTTACGAACGCACCAATCGTAAACAAGCTGCTAATGGTGCAATTTGAGATCTGGTTACAGTTGCCCCTGGTTACAGTTGCCCCTGGTTACAGTTGTCCCTGGTTACAGTTGCCCCTGGTTACAGTTGTCCCTGGTTACAGTTGCCCCTGGTCTCCTTGAGTGTAACTGTAACACTGAAGCCCAAATGACAGACGGGGTTCAGCAAACACAATCAGCTAGTTTCCTGATTTGGTCGCTGCTCTCAAAAGTAATAAAAATAGTGAAAGCTTGGACTTGGCTCTGCTCTGTCTGTGTCGGTCTCGCAGTCCTGGGACTGAAGTGTGATAATCATCAAAATGATAATGGTGGTCTATATAAACAACATAGCCCAGTTCCTTCCAGTCTGCAATGCCCGGGGTCGGCATGCCTTGGTCCCGGCCTCTGTCTGCTGCTTGGCTCAATCCACCCCAACACCTGTCCCTGAGAAGGGGGGCCTGGGCGAGCCCCCCCACAGTTCTGGCTCCAGAAGTGGGCCCGGTGTCCCTTTTCCAGTCGAGGTGCAAAAACTGGTTTCTGGCTGATTCATATAGAATCAGTGAATCTTAGTCTGGCCCCTCTCTTGAGACCACCTTTCCTTGGAAGATCCTTTCAGGAGGTATTGCCCTGACGACACAGCTCTCAGGTCACTGGGACACACAAACCACCTTAAGACAGACCCCCAAGATACTGTTCTGGCCTCAGTCCTGGAAGCGCTCACACTCATCCCTGATGGTTCGTCCCAGTGTGTCGATATACCCGGTACTCTCCACACCTGCACCTAGAGACTTACCACAACCTGCACCACAACCAGAGGCCGACATCCATTGAGCACATTTCCACCGGAGGCTCCGATGGCTCGGAGTAACAGTCCCGGTGTTCAATACTCCCACAGGACACCCTGATGATCACAAGACTTCTCTAACCCCACAAAACACACGTAGACTGGATCACTCCCCTGATCCCCTCAGTAGCTAAGTGAAGTAGCTGGTCCATTGGTTCAGGACCAGGACAGAATCAGCCCCCCCCCCCCTAAATCTGAGGTTCAACAATCAGCCAGAATCTCCTTTCATCAGCCTCTTAGGCTGAAAGCTAAGCAGTGTGATATCTTGATGGTTGGACCCTGCTTGCAACAGCTACATTGTTTAAACATTTTATTTATTTTCCGACATGTTTGTTTTGACCCAGGACCTTGGGGATGAGATCGACTGTGACGTTCCCACTTGTGGAGAATGGTTGAGGAACTTCTACGGCTCCTTCAGCTCTCCAAACTACCCCGACTTTTACCCTCCAGGAAGCAACTGCACCTGGCTGATTGACACGGGAGACCACAGGAAGGTAACCTCTGACCTCCATCCTCAACACAAACACCTGGGAGAGAAAGCTTTACTTCTTTGGGAGATCTAACGTCTCGATCTTCGTACTCCTTCCCCCATCCTTCATCTTCTGCAGGTCATCCTGAGGTTTACCGACTTTAAACTTGATGGGACGGGATACGGCGACTACGTGAAGGTCTATGACGGCTTGGAGGAGAATCCTCGCCGTCTCCTCAGGGTTCTCACCGCCTTCGACTCCAGAGCACCCGTTGCTGTGGTTTCATCGTCTGGTCAACTCCGAATTCACTTCTACGCCGACAAGATCAACGCTGCCCGAGGATTCAACGTCACCTACCAGGTGTGTTTATTTAACCTGAGTGATGTTTCTTTTGTATTTAGTGAAGTAGACGGGTTCTCTTGTTCCTGTGGCTCTCTCTGGGTTCTTAATGTAGACAGGTTCTGTTTAACTTGTTCCTGTGTGTCTCTCTAGGTTCTTAAGGTGGAAGGGTTCTGTTTAACTTGTTCCTGTGTGTCTCTTTGGGTTCTTCAGGTGGACGGGTTCTGCCTGCCGTGGGAGGTTCCGTGTGGGGGTAACTGGGGCTGCTACACCGAGCAGCAGCGCTGTGACGGGTATTGGCACTGTCCCAACGGTCGTGATGAGCTCAACTGTTCTTCGTGTCAGGAGGATGAGTTCCCCTGTTCTAGAAACGGAGCCTGTTACCCTCGATCGGACCGCTGCAACTATCAGAACCGCTGCCCCAACGGTTCTGACGAGAAGAACTGCTTCTTCTGCCAGCCCGGAAACTTCCACTGCAAGGTACCGACAACCTGTCAGCTGATCAACATAGAACCCATAAAGTAAACACACAAAGAACATGAAGTTCTACTAGAACCTGAGAGACTTTTCTCATTTATCACAATTTAACATTAATTGACTAGCAAGCATCACAGCAACCAGTAAATATGCAACAGAAACACATGAAGCTTCTGCCGTGTAACACGTCCTCTGACCTTCCTGCAGAACAACCGCTGTGTGTTTGAGTCGTGGGTCTGTGACGCTCAGGACGACTGTGGCGACGGCAGCGACGAAGAGAGTTGTCCCGTCATCGTTCCCACCAGAGTCATCACCGCCGCCGTCATCGGCAGCCTCATCTGTGGACTCCTGCTGGTCATCGCCCTCGGCTGCACCTGCAAGCTCTACTCGCTGCGCATGTTTGAACGCAGGTGAGAACCGACTCTGCCTCTGATTGGTCACTGCTTCTGTGAATCCGGTTTGCGATTGGGCCGATGTGTGAGCCGTGTAATTCAAGCCGTGCGATTGGCCGTTGCAGGTCGTTCGAGACGCAGCTGTCCAGAGTGGAAGCGGAGCTGCTTCGGAGAGAAGCCCCGCCCTCTTATGGTCAGCTGATCGCCCAGGGACTGATCCCACCTGTGGAGGACTTCCCAGTGTGCTCTGGGAGCCAGGTACAGAGAATCAGAACCAGTCTTCAGAACCGTACCTGTGAATACACAGTACAAGTTTCTATTGTGTTCTGCTCTCTGTCCTCAGGCATCCGTCCTGGAGAACCTCCGTCTGGCTGTCCGCTCTCAGCTCGGCTTCACCTCCCTGAGGCTCCCTTCCTCGGGTCGTCATACCAACCTTTGGCGCCGTCTCTTCACCTTCTCGCGGTCACGGCGGTCCGGTTCTCTGGCTCTGGTCTCTGCGGACCTGGAGGACAGCGCCGGCCCCGGGAGTTCAGGTTCAGACCTGCTGTCTCCGGACTCGGATGACACGGACACGGAGGGCGAGCGGGGGAGGGGCGCGGTGGGCGGGCCCGTGGCCCCACTCCCCCAGAAGGCCCCGCCCTCCACCGCCGTGGAGGCCGTGGTATTCGTGACGACCTCCGTGACGCCAACGGCCACCAGTGGGCGGGGCCGTGACCGGCTCAGAGAGACTCCGCCCCCCTCCAGCCCCGTCCCCGTGGTAACTCCCGGTCCAGATCCTGAACGTCACAGCGACACCTCAGAGCTTCAGGCTCCGCCCACTTCTGCCCTGCAGCGACTGGCCCAGAACTTGCACCGCCTCGCCAGGAACTTGACCAGAACCAGCCAGAACCGGCAGGACCAGATCTGGACCAATCACAGTCCACTTCACCAGCTGGAGACAGGAAGAGGCGGGGCCGAGATCACGGAGCAGCGAGAAAACGGAGAAGAAGAAGAAGATGTGGAGCTCCTGATCCCTGTGTCCGACTCTGACTCCTCCTCCTCCTCGCTGGTCAGCGACATCCGACAACCACTGCTAGAACCGTACCCCCCCTCTACCACAGGCCACGCCCACCGCCATCACCGCGGAAACAGTAGTCGAAGAGGGCGGGACGGCCCGTGCGAACATTGTGGGATGGTCCACACAGCTCAGATACCCGACGTCTGTCTGGAGGCCACGGGGAAGACGGAGAGCAGCGACGACGAGCTGCTGCTGCTGTGCTAACAAGCTAACTGACAGACAGTTAGCTAATATGCTGCTGTGCTAACAGGTTAACTGACAGACAGTTAGCTAACACGCTGCTGTGCTAACAGGCTAACTGACAGACTGATACTACCCTGATACAACATCCACAGTTAGCTAATATGCTGCTGTGCTAACTGGCTAACTGACAGACTGATACTACCCTGATACAACATCCACAGTTAGCTAATATGCTGCTGTGCTAACAGGCTAACTGACAGACTGATACTACCCTGATACAACATCCACAGTTAGCTAATATGCTGCTGTGCTAACATGCTAACTGACAGACTGATACTACCCTGATACAACATCCACAGTTAGCTATCATGCGGCTCTGCTAACAGGCTAACATGCTAATTGACAGGCTAAAGGCCTTTTCACACCGGGAACAAAAATAATACAATGAATAGAAAATGCTGAATATTCGCTGGTGATTTTCTTTTTATATTTGAAGATTCGTGCTCCGTACATTCCACCGAAATTTTAAATCTCACATTGTCAGTGTTCAAGACTCTGACAATGTGGTCACGTTTCCTTTGAAGCGTATTATTGTATTGAGCGTAAATTCTGAGCCTCATTGCATTAGTTTGCATCATTCATGACTGGACTGAATCACATGTGTTCATTATTATGGGATGGCCAATACAAGGCCTCATGGTCAGTGTATGATACGTCTCCATGGATTTAAAGACAGTGAGCTCATGTGTTTCCATAGCTGGTAACACTGAACTGCAAAATACTAAAGATTTGGATTCGGTGTGGATCTGTTCATGATAATGATATATACATACATTATTCATCTTACTACTGCTGATACTGCCCCAACATCTTTTCACTTCACAAGCTAACATCTCACACTGGACTACAGCTAGCAAACATGCTAACGTCTCTCACTGGACTACAGCTATCAAACATGCTAACAGATTCGATTGGACTACAACTAACAAACATGCTAACAGATTTGATTGGACTACAGCTAGCAAACATGCTAACAGATCTGACTGGACTACAGCTACACCTGTTAGCATGTTAGTTTGATTCAACGTTAGCTCTCAGTGATGTCAGATGAACGGACCAATGGGACGTCACTGATTGGTTCTTATGTTGGTACAATGATTAAAACTCTTCTCGCTGCAGACACACTTCCTGCTCATCGGTACGACTGTAAATTGTGTCCTGACAGAACAAACTAATGAGAACATTCAAATTAAAATGATTGGGGAACCTGCTGGGACTCCTGGTGCAACTGTTTAAATGGTCCCCCTTTGTGCTGTTAAACAGAACAAAGGGAACGATCAGGGTCACGTGACCAACGGAGGCAGCCAAAGATATCAGGCTAGTTGAACTGTAGAGCCAACAAAAGTCTGTTCCACCAGGGTCCAGTAGAGTCTACAAAGAGATCCTTCTGGATCTGTCTGGAAAGAGAACGTTCTGGATCTGGATCCGTCTACAAAGAGAACGTTCTGGATGCATCTGGAAAGGGAACGTTCTGGATCTGTCTGGAAAGGGAACGTTCTGGTTTTGAAAGATCAAGAGTCACGTTTACACTTAATATTCAACATAAAATCAGAACAGTTCTAATGGTTTCAGTTGGAGGACGGTTGAGAACCGAACAGTACCAGACCTTTAGAACCACTTCTGAGGGTTCAGAACCAGACCAAGAGAACCAGATGTATAAACTGTCATCAAAGTTCTGGTTTATTCTTCCTCTTCCTCCTCCTCTTCTTCCCCCTCCTCCTCCTCCTCCTCCTCTTCCTCCTCCTCCTCCCCTTTGTCCTCTTCGTCCTCCTCTTCCTCTCAGACTGAAGCGTTTCAAACTGACCCGTCTGTATTTATGATCAGTTAGTTTTTGGTACTGAGATTTCAGCTGACCTTGTGTGAGTGTGTATATTTATTATTATTATTAATATGATGATGGTTGTTGTTGTTGTTGTGGTTGTTGTTGTTGTTGTTTCAGGAGTACTTCACACCAAAATCAGTTTCCTGGAGTTCTTAAAGAAAACTTTTCTTCACGTTGTGAACTGAATTCAGTTACAGGAGAAAAAGGTGAACGTTCAGTTGAACAAACACTAAATACTTCTGTTTACATATTTTAACTAATACAAAGATGACTGACGACATTTTACAGGTAATTAGTACTTCAGTGTTAAAGTAAACCTCCGAGACATTTATTTAGGTTTCCTCGTGTTCTGATTGGAGGCGTGAGGAAAACAAAGAAGAACTCAATATATACACATATATACATATATATACATATAAATATGTGTGTATATATATATATGTGTGTGTGTGTATATATATATATATATATTATTTAGCTGTGAAGTACTACCTTTCATTTGTTGTGTGGAGCAGTTTTTTCTGCATGATTCAAGTCGTTTGGTGCTTTTCTTTGTAAAGTTAAAGCTGTTTAACTTCACTAAAGATTAAAGATTAAAGGTTCACATTTCATCTGTTTTATTTGAATAAAAACATAAAAATAGAATCTCTCTTCACACTAGTACACATTAAATACTTGGTCCATATCTACCAGACATAGGAATAAAATACTTAAAATATTCATGTAACAATACTTCAATCTAAGCAAACCAGTGGTGGAATGTAACGAGGTACATTTACTCACAATTTAGAGGTACTTTATACTTCTCACAGTAAATATTGTACTTTTTACTGCACTACATGTATTTAACTGTAGTTACCTTATAGATTCAGAGTATTATTCAATAACTGATGTATTGTTATTAAAGGTTAAACTAGCAGCAGTAAATAAAGCCATTCAAATGAATACATCAATAATTATTATACTATAATATTTTATATATTGTGCAGAATGAGTACTTTTACTTTCATTACTTGAAGTATATTTTGATAATATTTACTGAAGTCAAGTTTTGGATGATTTACTTTAATTAACTACTTCCTGTGGTACTAGTACTTTAACTTACTGTGGTACTAGTACTTTTACTAACTGTGGCACTAGTACTTTAACTTACTGTGGCACTAGTACTTTAACTTACTGTGGTACTAGTACTTTTACTAACTGTGGTACTAGTACTTTTACTTACTGTGGTACTAGTACTTTTACTTACTGTGGTACTAGTACTTTTACTAACTGTGGTACTAGTATTTACCACTTACTGTGGTACTAGTACTTTAACTTACCACTTACTGTGGTACTAATACTTTTACTAACTGTGGTACTAGTACTTTTACTTACTGTGGTACTAGTACCTTTACTGAAGTAAACTGTATGTGAGTAGTACTTCTAGTACTAGCTTTATTACTGCGATACATTAATTAGTTTCCTGACGTTAGCAAACGAGCTAACGCGCCTTGTTAACGTGACGTCATTCCGTGTAAACTGTTTGGTTTGTTGTTGTTAATAAAGTTAGTTTGAGTTGCTATGATACGGCTAACTCTGTCTCGTTGCTAGGATACAGCAAACCGCGCCACCGGTGCTCCGTGAGTTTGAGTCCGTCATTCAGTCGGTGTTTTGTCCGGTATTTAGTCGGTAATTTGTCCGTTATGTAGTCGGTGTTCTCCAGTATTTAGTCAGTGTTTTGTCTGGTATTTAGTCGGTAGTTTGTCTGTTATTTAGTCGGTGTTCTCCAGTATTTAGTCGGTGTTTTGTCTGGTATTTAGTCGGTAGTTTGTCTGTTATTTAGTCGGTGTTCTCCAGTATTTAGTCGGTGTTCATGGAGATCGTCCACGTGTACACGAAGCTCCGCAGTAAGTTCGGCCGTCAGAGTCTCTTCTCTGACCGGCCTGCCGAGCTGCTGGTGGACGTTCATACGGACCAGAGTCTGGGTCACCAGTTCATCCAGAAAACCCAACGAGACCAGGACCTGCAGGCCTGTCGGGACATGTCGGAGCACCAGGTGAGATCCAACAGGTTCTGAACCTGGCTCTGATCCACATCAACAGGTTCTGACCCTGGTCTGATCAAGGCCCCCTATATATGAGGATGTGTACTCAGGTGTTTCCATGTCTCCATGTGGACTCGGGTGTTTCTGTGTCTCCATGTGGACTCGGGTGTTTCTGTGTATGCAGGTGAACACAAAGCGGTTTGAGTCCGACAGCTGTGGACTAAACCATGAGGAGGGGGGGTGGCCCAAAGACGTGAACCCTCAGGAGATAGAGCAGACCATCCGGTTCAGAAAGAAGGTGGAGAAAGACGAGATCTACATGAACAGCATCCTGCAACTGGGCAGCGTAAGACCACATCGATCCACATCGACCCACATAGGTCCACTTTACCTGAACTCAGTCCACATCGGTCCACTTCACCTAGACTCGGTCCACATCGGTCCACTTCACCTAGATTCGGTCCACATCGGTCCACTTCACCTAGATTCGGTCCACATCGGTCCACTTCACCTAGACTCGGTCCACATCGGTCCACTTCACCTAGATTCGGTCCACATCGGTCCACTTCACATAGATTCGGTCCACATGTGTGTGATGACATCATGTGTGTGGTCCAGGTCATGGATCACTGCATCAGACAGAACAATGCTGTGGACATCTACCCGGACTACTGTGAGGACCAGGACCAGGAGGAGGACCATCAGGAGCCGCCGTCTGCAAAGACCATCAACGTGTTCAGGTACAGCTGACGACAAAATATTAGCCTTTAATGTGTTCACTAGCCTTTCGATCTTTAATGCGTTCGTTCCTCTGGATGTCGGTCGATCTTTAATGTTTCCTCAGAGATCCTAACGAGCTGAAGCGGACCATCACCGGTCTGTCGTGGCATCCTGACGGCGGCAGGAAGCTGGCGGCCGCCTACTCTTGCCTTGAGTTCCAGAAAACCTCTAGAGACATGAGCCCGGACTCCTACATCTGGGACATCGGTGTGTAAGACAGACGCACAGACAGCAGCTGGATTTACAGAGTCCAGAGTTCACAGATGGATTCATGTTTTGTTTCAGAGAACCCGAACAGACCAGAGATGACTCTGAAGCCGGCGTCTCCACTCGTCTGTCTGGAGTACAACCCTAAAGACTGCCACACTCTGGTGGGAGGCAGCTACAACGGACAGATCGGTGGGTTCAGGTTAAGACTGACAGACTTTTACCTGTCAGTGAGGAGTTTATGAACCTGTCGTTGTGTTTGTTTTAGCATACTGGGACACTCGGAGAGGCAGCCTGCCAGTGGAGGTTTCCTCTGTGGAGCACAGTCACAGAGACCCGGTCTACAAGATCATCTGGCTGCAGTCCAAGACTGGGACAGATGCTTTCTCTGCATCTACTGATGGACAGGTAGACTGACGACGGACGGGTAGACTGAGGACTGGTAGACTGTTGACCGAATCCCTTCTCACTTTGAATGTGTGAACTACAGCAGCTTCGTTGGTGCTCCTCAGCGTCTGACTCCAGGTCAGGGAGGCACCTTTAACATGATTATGCAACACATCGGGTTTTGACCAACGTAAACCCACCGTGTCCTTGTTACACAATCAGAGCAACTGACGTAGTTTGGGTCACATGGGTCAAACAAACAGGACTAGGAGCACTGACCAGAGGGACTGTTATGACAGGCAGCTCAGTCTCTCCTCTCTCCGTCAGGTTCTGTGGTGGGACGTCCGCCGGTTGAGCGAGCCCACAGAGCGTCTGGTGCTGGACCCGAGCAGGGAAGGAAACCTGGACCGAGCTTTAGGAGCCATCTCTCTGGACTTTGAGTCTACCATGGTGAGGTTTATCTGTTGCTGTGTTTACAGCAGGACTCACATTTTAAGACCCTTGTACACTGTGATCCTGGTCCGTCCCAGACTAAAGTGGACCCTCGTGGGTCATATGTGGTGAAATCTCTGGTCTTCAATCCAAACGATGGACCCCAGTGAGACTTAAGTGAGTGGTGCTGAAGGTTGTAGACGTGGGCCGGCTGTGGAGATGAGGCTCGTCTTGACCCGGTATCTGCTACCATCATTAGCTAAAAGCTATGAACCGGTTGTACGAGTCTCAGCAGGCTGACCATATGGATCAGAACCACCAGGATCTACCAGTGCAGCGTAAGATTGTGTGTCCGTTCACATGAACGTGCATCTTTTCAGACCAGACGTAGTGAAGTGAGGCTTTGATCGGTTGGTGCAACATACATAGAGTCCGTTCAGAAGACTGGTCTTAACAAAGACCGGCTTAGAAGTTAGGACCCAGTTCAGTGAAGACAGAGGTTCTGTACTATATCTAGACTGTATCACTCCAGAGAGATGATGCTCCGATTCAGCACACCAAGGGTGTCTCTATCGGGGCTCCACAGGTTGGGTCCTGGCCTGAGGTTCCTTAGACCCCAAAACTCAGATTCATTGAGTCAGCCTTAATCTTAGTCCCCCCCTGTCTCCACAGCCTACTAAGTTCATGGTGGGGACAGAACAGGGTCTGGTTGTGTCCTGTAACAGGAAGGCAAAGACTCCTTCAGAGAAGATCGTCTGTACGTATGATGGACATCAGGGACCCGTCTACGCCCTGCAGAGGAACCCTTTCTTCCCCAAAAACTTCCTCACCGTGGGGGACTGGACGGCCCGCATCTGGTCCGAGGACATCAAGGAGTCCTCCATCATGTGGACCAAGTAGGACCCACTTTTAAAGCTTTTGTCACAGCTCTGCCACCATTATCCTGTGTTTTCCATCTCTCACTCACCTGATCAGTTTATTCAGTGCACCTGCCAGTCACGCCCACCTCGTCAGCTCATCACTGTCACTCTGCTGCATCCACTATTTAAACCCACTCACACACACACTCACTGCAGATCAATGTCATGTCTACCCGCCCATTTGGCTCGTCCTGTTCCCTCCCTCCCTCCCTCCCTCCCTCCCTCCCTCCCTCCCTCCCTGTCTCGTCCGTGGAGTCCCTGTTGTGTTTCTGTAAGCTTCCGGTCCTGATTTAATTATTCATTAAATACTTGCTTCACTCTAATTCTGGTCTTGTCTGCATTTGAGTCCTCCGCCACACCCCGTGACCGCTTTCTTTATAATCCGGTCTCCTCTGTTGTCTCCTGTCTTCATCTTGTCCTGGTTCTTATTATCTCACCTGATTCTGTCCAGTCTGGTCCCTTCTGGTCTCCATGTGGACTTCCTGTTACTCAAACCAGACTTTACCTCCTGGCAGGTATCAGATGTCGTATCTGACGGACGCCTGCTGGAGTCCCGTCCGTCCCTCCGTCTTCTTCACTGTGAAGATGGACGGCGTGTTGGACGTCTGGGACATCTTGTTCAAACAGAACGACCCCACACTGAGTCTCAAGGTGAGTCCAGCTCACTGATCCACTATAAAGAACTAAGTCTGCTTCTAGTGGACCAGCAGGACCCTGGTCTACCAAGAGAGTTCAACGGTCCTACTGGTTACCTGGTCTAACTAGCCCCAACTGGTCCTACTGGTTACCTGGTCTAACTAGCCCTAACTGGTCCTACTAGTTACCTGGTCTAACTAGCCCTAACTGGTCCTACTAGTTACCTGGTCTAACTAGCCCTAACTGGTCCTACTAGTTACCTGGTCTAACTAGCCCCAACTGGTCCTACTGGTTACCTGGTCTAACTAGCCCTAACTGGTCCTACTAGTTACCTGGTCTAACTAGCCCTAACGGGTCCTACTGGTTACCTGGTCTAACTAGCCCTAACTGGTCCTACTGGTTACCTGGTCTAACTAGCCCTAACTGGTCCTACTAGTTACCTGGTCTAACTAGCCCTAACTGGTCCTACTAGTTACCTGGTCTAACTAGCCCCAACTGGTCCTACTGGTTACCTGGTCTAACTAGCCCTAACTGGTCCTACTGGTTACCTGGTCTAACTAGCCCTAACTGGTCCTACTAGTTACCTGGTCTAACTAGCCCCAACTGGTCCTACTGGTTACCTGGTCTAACTAGCCCTAACTGGTCCTACTGGTTACCTGGTCTAACTAGCCCTAACTGGTCCTACTAGTTACCTGGTCTAACTAGCCCTAACTGGTCCTACTGGTTACCTGGTCTAACTAGCCCTAACTGGTCCTACTGGTTACCTGGTCTAACTAGCCCTAACTGGTCCTACTGGTTACCTGGTCTAACTAGCCCTAACTGGTCCTACTGGTTACCTGGTCTAACTAGCCCTAACTGGTCCTACTGGTTACCTGGTCTAACTAGCCCTAACTGGTCCTACTAGTTACCTGGTCTAACTAGCCCTAACTGGTCCTACTGGTTACCTGGTCTAACTAGCCCTAACTGGTCCTACTGGTTACCTGGTCTAACTAGCCCTAACTGGTCCTACTGGTTACCTGGTCTAACTAGCCCTAACTGGTCCTACTGGTTACCTGGTCTAACTAGCCCTAACTGGTCCTACTGGTTACCTGGTCTAACTAGCCCTAACTGGTCCTACTGGTTACCTGGTCTAACTAGCCCTAACTGGTCCTACTAGTTACCTGGTCTAACTAGCCCCAACTGGTCCTACTGGTTACCTGGTCTAACTAGCCCTAACTGGTCCTACTGGTTACCTGGTCTAACTAGCCCCAACTGGTCCTACTGGTTACCTGGTCTAACTAGCCCCAACTGGTCCTACTGGTTACCTGGTCTAACTAGCCCTAACTGGTCCTACTGGTTACCTGGTCTAACTAGCCCTAACTGGTCCTACTAGTTACCTGGTCTAACTAGCCCCAACTGGTCCTACTGGTTACCTGGTCTAACTAGCCCTAACTGGTCCTACTAGTTACCTGGTCTAACTAGCCCCAACTGGTCCTACTGGTTACCTGGTCTAACTAGCCCCAACTGGTCCTACTGGTTACCTGGTCTAACTAGCCCTAACTGGTCCTACTGGTTACCTGGTCTAACTAGCCCTAACTGGTCCTACTAGTTACCTGGTCTAACTAGCCCTAACTGGTCCTACTGGTTACCTGGTCTAACTAGCCCTAACTGGTCCTACTGGTTACCTGGTCTAACTAGCCCTAACTGGTCCTACTGGTTACCTGGTCTAACTAGCCCTAACTGGTCCTACTGGTTACCTGGTCTAACAGATCTAACTGGTCTAACTGGTCCTCAGGTGTGTGATGAAGCCCTGTTCAGCCTCCGTCTACATGAGACCGGGCGGTTGGTGGCGTGCGGCTCTCAGAGGGGCGGAGCTACGCTGCTGGAGATCAACTCTGGACTGTCGACGCTTCAGAAGAACGAGAAGAGTCTTCTGGCTGCTGTGAGGACAAATATATTACACACATATCTTTATATATATATATACAAATATATATAGAGATATATATTTGTATATATATATATATATGTATATATAATAAATACAATATTTAACAGTTATTTTATATTAAACAGATGTTTGAGCGAGAGACAAAGCGAGAGAAGATCCTGGAGGCCCGGCAGAGAGAGATCCGTCTGAAGGAGAGGAGCCGGTCTGAGCAGAGCCGGGACGAGGACGGGGGACGAGAGGACCAGGACCAGAACAAGAACCAGCTGATGGTCAGAGCTGAGGACCACTTCTACCTCGTCACAGAGACGGAGGGACAACCAGACAACCGGATCAGAGGACCAGGGCCAGAACCAGACTCAGAGTCAGGACCAGAACCAGAGTCAGGACCAGAACCAGAGTCAGGACCAGGACCAGCAGGTGTCTTCTGACCAGACCTCTGAAGTGATCGGTGACGAATTAAACTCAAACTGAATATTTAATTTGATCAAAACTTGTTTTCTTTTTCTTGAATAATAAAATAATTTCACTGTTTATGTTTCAGAAACATGTCCGTGAATAAAACATCAGATTAATGTTTAAATGTTTTAATAAATTAACTGAGAATCTTCTTTTTGTTCTTTTTGTTTTAAAAGTAAACGTGAAGACAAGAGGTTAGAGGTCACCACTGACCATGTGAAGCCTCATAATATAAATATATAAAATATGTATATATATATATATGTATATATATATATATATATATATATATATTTATATCAGTGGTGGGTCTTCAGGGCCTGCAAAGCCTTCTCTGCTGTTCTAAACACAATCACAAAGTTAGAGCTATTTTATAATTTAATATTGTTCTTAAATACTCTACATGTATCATAATTTATTATAATATTTGTCCCGTTATCTTATGTTCTCGTTGCACAGCTACTGTGCTCCTCAGCTGCTCTGCTTCAGTGCAGCTTGTTTTAACCTTTAACCTCTGACCTCTGACCCTATTGTGAGGCCTCTCATACCCGAACGTAACGGGCTCATCTCTCTAACTACGAGGTCTATTTGAATCATTTCAGTGGGATTATAACACTTGTGATAGTGTGTTAACATGTGTACATATCAGTGTGTGTGTT
>NC_136543.1:22211311-22341311 GCF_910591455.1 Pholis gunnellus | reverse complement strand
CGTGGATCCTGGCTATACCTGGACCCTGGTCTTGTTACCTGGACCGTGGTCTTGTTATCCGGACCGTGGTCTTGTTATCTGGACCCTGGTCTTGTTACCTGGACCCTGGTCTTGTTATCCGGACCGTGGTCTTGTTATCCGGACCCTGGTCTTGTTACCTGGACCCTGGTCTTGTTATCCGGACCCTGGTCTTGTTATCCGGACCCTGGTCTTGTTACCTGGACCGTGGTCTTGTTATCCGGACCGTGGTCTTGTTATCCGGACCCTGGTCTTGTTACCTGGACCCTGGTCTTGTTATCCGGACCCTGGTCTTGTTATCCGGACCCTGGTCTTGTTACCCGGACCCTGGTCTTGTTATCCGGACCGTGGTCTTGTTATCCGGACCGTGGTCTTGTTATCCGGACCGTGGTCTTGTTACCTGGACCCTGGTCTTGTTACCTGGACCGTGGTCTTGCCGGTGGACCCTCCTCTACCTGCGTGTCTTGTGTCTGGTTTATTGCTGCTCTGCTGCTGTAATGTGTTGTTCTCTGACGTCAGTGTCACGTTGCAGCATCATCTCGTCTTCGTCATGTTTCTTCGTTCCTCGTGTTCTTTGCTTTGTGTTGTCGTGTTGGTTCTTGACAGTATCAGAGTCTCCTGAATGCTGATTCTACTTATATTAATATTCTCACTTCTTTCATTGTTTCTGCTTTGTAAAGGCTCATTATTGTAGAACCTTGTAGTTTTAATCTTATCTTCTGTTTCTAGCTTTACTTTGTAACATCTGTCTCTTGGGACTACAGATGAAAAACAGCATCTTGGCTTTAACTCATTTACAGCAATGTTTGTATTATTTACTGTCCCTCATCAAATAAGAAATACAAATAAAAACCTGGTCTAACCCTGAACCTGGTCTAACCCACTACGTACACCAGGTGGCGGTATAACCTTAAACGATGGTTCGTAGTCCTCCAATAAACTGAAAGAAGAAGAAGGACTCCGGAAGTCTCCGTGTTGTTGCTCTCCGTTAGCATCGTTAGCGTCATTAGCACCGTGAGAACATGTCCCGGATCCAGAAGATCCGGGTCTTTGTCACTCAGCGGCTCAACGCGGCGCTCGAGGACATTTTGGGAGTTTTGGAGAAAACGATCGTTCAGTACGAAGAAGAAGCGGCTCTGAGTCGCGAGGTGATCTCGCGCCAGCACGCGCTGCTCTGCGCGCTCCACAAACCGCTGATGGAGCTTCCGTCCGCAGGTGAGTTCGAGGTCCCGGTCCAGGTTTACCTGGGACCCTTAAAACTCAAGGTGACTGAGACCAGGTTCAGGTGTTACACACGTCCCTGGTTCGGGTCCAGTTGGTTCTGGTTCTGGTCTGCCTCAGAGGCTAAATGTTGTTCTACTTGTTTACAGACGCGTTCACACAGCAGCTGATGAGGAACCAGCAGGTTCCCCCTGAACACCAGGACCAGGAGGGAGAGCAGCTTCTCCACCTGGACGAGGCCGACATCATCCAGTTCACCTTCAGTTCTGGGGGGGCAGCGAGGTCCGATGAGGACCTGGACCTATCAGCTGCTAGGACTTCCCGGGTAAAACCAGGAGCCTGT
Organism: Pholis gunnellus; assembly: GCF_910591455.1. NCBI lineage: Eukaryota > Metazoa > Chordata > Actinopteri > Perciformes > Pholidae > Pholis > Pholis gunnellus. The sequence continues at coordinate 22,339,729 of NC_136543.1, read as the reverse complement.
GGTCCAGATCAGGAGGTCCACTTGGTCTCGTCTGAGACCGAAGACAGCGAGGACTACAGTAAAGAGTCCACCGACACCAGGTCTGCATCAGACCAGCAGAAACCAAAGATTACCCAGAGACCAGCAGGACCCTCCTCCTGCAGGGTCTGCAGCCGGACATTCAAGACCCGCCGGTTCCTGATCCACCACCTCAGAGCTCACCTGAAGGACTCAGAGTCCGTCTGTGGTCTTTGTGGTGAACGATTTGAATCCACACAGAGTCTGAAGATCCACATCCAGACTCACCGGACCCCTCAGAGGAGGACGGGGGAGCTGGAGAACCAGACCAGGACCGGGACCAGGACGGGGACCAGGTCCCAGCAGCCAGAGAGCAGCCAGAAGGACCTCAGTGTGAAGAAGAAGACTCTGAGGTGTGAGTCTGGTGAGGAGGGACGACGCTCACAGAAGAAGAAGAAGAAGAAGAAGACGTGACATCACTGAGACGTGATGTTGTTTATTGTTTCCATGGTAACGTCTGATGTTTTGTTTCTGAATTGTAATAAAAACCTTTTATACAAACAAACAAACTCCTGATTATTATTAAAGAATATCACGAATATCATATATATATACATAGATTTATATATATAAATATTATATATCAGTCAATGATGGTTCTACACAGCGTCATTGAGTCCGTCCTCTGCTCCTCCATCAGTCTGCTGCTCCTCTGCTCCTCCATCAGTCTGCTGCGCTGCAGCCACAGGACAGACTGCATCATCCGCTCTGCTCAGAGGTTGATGCTGCAGTCTGTCGTCCCTCCAGGACTTGTTCGCTTCAAGGACCCTGAAGCGAGCAAGAAGGATTGTAGTCGACCCCTCTCACCCTGGACACAAACTGTTCGTGCCCCTTCCATCTGGCAGGAGGCTGCGGTCCATCAGGACCAAGACCTCCATCAGGACCAAGACCTCCATCAGGACCAAGACCTCACGCCACATGAACAGCTTCTTCCCTTCCACAGTCGGGCTCACTAACAGAGTCCGGGTCCCCCACTGACTCCGTCATCCCCGGGTCATCTCCTTCTGGTCTCTCCCTGCACCTCCCTGTTTCTTTATTTAAACACTCGACACTTTGAACATTCGCTCACATTCACTCGTCCTGCGGTCCTGTATCTGTTGTGTTGCGCACTTTATTTGATATTTTACTGTAAACGTTGCCGTGTTGACTGTTGTTGATTGTTAAATGTTACGCAACACCCGCCACCACAAATTCCTTGTGGTGGCGAAGAGGACCCCCCTAGAGGACCCCCTAGACTAGGGGGTCCTCTAGGGGGGTCCTCTAGGGCCTAGAGGACCCCCCTAGAGGACCCCCAGTCGGCTTTAACAGCTGGAGAGACTTTAGAGGAGTGTGAGTCTGTTCTCATGATCTCTGGACTAATAATAGTAACTAATAACACTAATAACTCATAAACACAGTGATCGTCTCTGGAGTCTGTTAAACTGTGTTCATGAGATCAGGATCATCTCTACGGTGGAATGTTTTCTTCTTATTTATGATTATCTGCGTCTGAACGTTTTAAACTGTGACGTCATCATGAAATAAGCAGAACATGATGATTGTTTCTCTGAAATGATGAAACTCATGAAACTCTGAATGATCCTCACGTGACTGAATGAAATGATGATCAATGATGTAAAGATTCACTTTCATCCTTTCATCATGAAGTTATTGAGGAAACATCATGAAAACACAAATCTTTACTAAATGAAGGAAGTTGTTTGTGGTTCTTTTCTTGTTCAGACTACAATGAACATCTATTTAAACCAGAGAACAGATCAAATATAAACTAGAGTTTAATCTGATCTTCACTGTTTACATGTTGAAACACGTCATCAGTCGATCGGCTGCAGCGTCCAATCACATCACTGATGAACACTGAGGGGGCGTGTCAGCCGTTAAAACACTTCCTGGAAGTCTGTTCTCGTGGTTCCTCGCTCATGGCTCCTCAGAGATCCCTCCTCTCTTCTCTCTCCTCTCTCCTCACTCCTCTCTCCTCCCTCCTCACTCCTCACTCCTCACTCCTCCCTCCTCACTCCTCTCTCCTCTCTCCTCTCTCCTCTCTCCTCACTCCTCTCTCCTCTCTCCTCTCTCCTCTCTCCTCACTCCTCACTCCTCACTCCTCTCTCCTCACTCCTCACTCCTCACTCCTCACTCCTCTCTCCTCTCTCCTCTCTCCTCACTCCTCTCTCCTCTCTCCTCTCTCCTCACTCCTCACTCCTCTCTCCTCACTCCTCTCTCCTCACTCCTCACTCCTCACTCCTCTCTCCTCTCTCCTCTCTCCTCACTCCTCACTCCTCACTCCTCTCTCCTCTCTCCTCACTCCTCACTCCTCACTCCTCTCTCCTCTCTCCTCACTCCTCACTCCTCACTCCTCTCTCCTCTCTCCTCCCTCCTCCCTCCTCTGAGCTAAATAAGAGCTTTGGGACGGCCGTCAATATGGCGGCACAGAACAACTTCCGGTTCGAGCGAGGATCGAGGAGCGAGGAAACGACAATTAAGAGACTTGGAATGTATCCCTGATATGACGAGATGACGTCATACCCGAACGTAAGGAACGTCTGACGCAAAGACGCTCATTCGGGGGAACCCGGAAGTGTACTCTCGTTGTTTACATGCTCCTCTTTGTTCGGTGAAAGTTCCGCTAAAAATGTCAAAAAAACGGTCGAAGAGCAGCGAAAACCGGAGCCTGCGGGACAACCGGAGCCTGCGGGCAGCGATCCACGAGCACCTGTCTGTGGCCGCGGAGGAGATCTTCTGTCTGCTGAAGGAGCGACAGACGGACGTGGAGCTGAAGCAGCGCGTCGCGGAGCGGATCACCGCGGCCGTGGAGCTCATCTTCACCGCGTTAGGAGCCTCTAGAGCGGCCGAGAGAGAACCGGAGGAGCCCGCCGACAGAGGTTCGTGTCCCGGATGTAGTCGGTTATAATAATATAAATATATAATAAACAAAGAACAAAAAGTTCGGAAATTAGTGTTTGGCAGATTATTTCTCTGTTGTAACGATGCTTCTTAGTAATAAATCTCACACGTCTAGTTCCTTTAAACGGGCTCATGAGTGATGAACCTCTGCAAACAGCTGATGATCTGCTGACTCTGGTTTGGTGGATTGAAGTCTGTCAGTAACAAGAAGAAACGAGACAATTTATTCATTTAACAAACAGGAGCCTCAGTAGCTGTGAAAGAACCACACACAGCCTCACCAGCCTGTCTCCTCCTCCTCCTCCTCCTCCTCCTCCTCCTCCTCCTCATGCTGCTCACACTGCTGTGGGATGCATTCAGCTACCGTGGCTGTGTTGGTCACTCTGGCACGAACAGTCCAAGCTGATCCCACAAGTGTTCAGTGGGATCAGCTTGGGCGTGCTGTTCGTTTGTTAAATGAATAAATTGTAAAATTGCCGATATTGTTTCTTCCTTGTTGCTGATAGACTTCAATCATCCAAACCACCAAACCAGTCAACAGCAGAATCAGCTGTTTGCGTTGGCAGAGAACATCCTCAGCTGTGCTGCTCGTCACACATGGAGCCGTTTAAAACGCAACTAAACACGCTTTCCAACATTAACCTATGAACAACAGTGTCAGTGGAATGGAGGTGATGGTGCAGCGTGACTGATTCATTGTTCATCAGAGTGACGCAGAGAGAAGCTGGTCCTGGTCTGGTGGTTTTGGTGGTTTTGGTGGATTTGGTGGTTTTGGTGTACAGAGCTCTGTAGCTCCTCCAGAGGGAGGAGGTGAACAGCTTGTGTCCAGGGTGTGAAGGTCTGCAGTGATCTTTCAGCCCGTCTCCTGACTCTGGAGGTGAACAAGTCCAGGATGGGGGGCAGGCTGGAACCAATGATCCTCTCTGCAGACCTGACGGTCCGTTGTAGTCTGTTCCGGTCCTGTTTGGTGGCCGATCCAAACCAGACCGTGATGGAGGAGCAGAGAACAGACTCAGTAGAACAGGACCAGCAGCTCCTGAGGCAGTGTTGAACTTCCTGAGCTGGAGCAGGAAGTTCAACCTCTGCTGGGCCTCTTTCCTGATGGTGTTGATGTTGGGGGTCCACTTCAGGTCCACTTCAGGTCCACTTCAGGTCCACTTCAGGTCCACTTCAGGTCCTGGGAGATTGTGTGTTCAGCTCCAGGTTGTTGTGACCACACCAGAGGACCAGCTGTCTGTAGCAGACGGGTCCTCTGAGGTCCTCGTTGGTGTAGATCACTTTTAAAATGACCGAGTCAAAATGATCTACCTACATTAAAAATGCTAAATATTTATTTATATATATATATACTGAGTATACTGTATATTTATAATATATCTTGGCGCACCTGCATAACTGCATGAGCCCTTATGGTACAACACAGTTCTGTACATTGTTGGTCATCACCTCACTCTGATGAGAGTTGCATCGTCCGGACAGCAGCTGCTGGTCGCCGGCCTCAAGCAGACTTCTCTGATCATCAGTCATGGTGGAACGGTGTTTGGACTTAATATTACTCACATAAATAAGTATAGAGCCGAATAATGCAGTCAGGAAGGCGGCACATTTCCTCATGTTTGGGAACTAAACTGTCCATGAGCCTGTAGTGTCAGAGTCTCATCCTCCAGACCAGTTCAGGTGAAGCAGCGTTGCAATTTTTAATGCGAGGGAATCAACCTCAATATCTTCCTGAAATGTGCAGGAAGTTCCCCAAATCATGGCGCTGCAGCTTTAGCTTCTTTAGTAGAAATAAATTGGAAGGCTAACTGAGTAGCTCACGTTGTTGATACGTAGTGACCCGTGTGTTAGGAAAGACGTGAGCTCACACTGGCTGCACTGTACGTCAATCAAGTGGCAAATGCCACGAGGACATCACATTTATTCTGAATGGCACGCGATCTACCGGCACTACCTCCATCGACGTATTGGGCCCCCCTGGTGTAGAGGGAGGGGGGCAGTGGGGGGAGACCACATCCCAGGGGGGTCCGGTGCTGATGGTCCGGGTGCTGGATGTGGTTTTTCCCAGCCTCACCTGCTGCGTCCTGTCAGTCAGGACGTTAGTGATCCACTGACAGGTGGAGGCCGGCACAGTGAGCTGGGGGAGTTTGGGTTGGAGTATTATGGGATGATGGTGTTGAACCCTTCATATGTCCCTGTGGAGTCGAGGTGTTGCAGCGTGTGGTGCAGTCCCATGCGGACTGCATCATCCACAGACCTGTTTGCACGGTAAGCAGACTGCAGGGGGTCCAGCAGGGGGTCAAGCAGGGGGTCCAGCAGGGGCCCTGTGATGTTCTTCAGGTGGGTCAACACCAGCCTCTCAAAGGATGTCATGACCACAGGCGTCAGGGCGACGGGCCTGTAGTCACTTCATCCTGTGATGGAGGATTTCTGGACTTCACACAGCTCCAGTGATCGGTTGAAGATCTGCGTGAAGATGAGGACCAGCTGGTCAGCACAGACTTTCAGGAGGGAGGGGGACACCGTCTGGACCCGGAGCCTTCCTGATCTTCTGTCTGTGGAAGAGCCGACTCACATCCTCTTCACAGACCCTCAGTGCTGGTGGTGGGTCGGATGGGAGCGGTGAGGAGGAGGCAGGAGGTGTAGGAGGTTGTTTGATGATGGAGCAGGTGGGGGGGGGTGAGAGTGGGCTTATCAAACCTGCAGTTCACATTCAGGACGTCAGCCAGTTGGTGACTGTCCTCAGTGGGGGGGGGGGGCTCCTGTAGCTGGTGAGGACCTGCAGGCCTCTCCACACTGACGAGGGCTCGTTGGCTGAGAACCTTTTCTCCAGCTCTTCAGTGGAGCTCCTCTTTGCTCCCCTGATCTCCTGGTTCTACAGGATCCTGTCCCCACTTCTGTAGGCCTCCTCCTTGGCCCGACGAAGCTGCCTGAGTCTGGCAGTGAAGCAGGTTCATTGTTGAATGTGCAGAAGGTTTTTGTCCTCTTTGACACGTGTGATGTCACAGAGTCAGTGAGCTGGTCCAGGTCTGTAGCAGCAGCCTCACAAACACTCCAATCAGAGCAGCAAAGCAGGACTGAAGCTCCAGCTTTGCCTCGTTGGTCCGTCTCCTCACAGTCTTCACCGCAGGCTTTGAGGATTTTAGTTTCTGCCTGTAGGTCTGGAGGAGATGAACCAGACAGTGATGAGAGTCCCAGAGCTGCACGAGGGACTGAGTGATCTGCATCCTTTAGTCCAGTGGAGCAGTGGTCCAGCGCGGTGGTGTCTCTGGTGCTGCTCTTAACATGCGTTATGTATTTGGGTTCTCGCTGAGCTTTGCTCTGTTGAAGAAGAACACTGAGCAGGAGTCTGGTGTTGGTGCTCAGCAGGTGTTGGAGCTCCTCACTCACAGGCCTGAGGACGTCGACACCACAATGAACGAGGGAAACTCCAGCAGGGAATAAACAGGTTAAAGTCTATGGAAGGTGTTTCTAAGTGAGGGCTGCATGATTCCTTCAACACGGTGACATCTGAACACCGACCCTCGTTCATGTAGAAGCAGATTCCGTCTCCCTCGTGTTTCCCGTCAGCGCCGTTCCGCGGTCCGCTCGGAGGAGTTGGAAGCCCGGCAGATGAGGTGCGCTGTCCGGGATGTGCTCACCGATCCGGGTTTCAGTGAAGCACAGGGCGGAGGATCTGCTGAAGTCTGTTTAGTCTGTTGAGGAGCAGCAGCTCATCTTGTTGGCCAGAGAGCGGACGTTCGCCAGGTGAATTGACGGGAGCGCAGCTCTGAATCCCCGTCGACGCAGATTAACGAGCTCCTGCTCGCTTCCCTCGTCGGCGTCTCCGATAAATTCCGAGTAGAGCCGCTGCTCCTCAACTAAAATCGGATGATTCTTCCAGAAGGGAAGTGAACCTAAACCCGAAACCTGTGACGGAGAACCTGTGACAGAACGATTGCTACGATGAGCAGTTCCTTCTGGTTTAAGGTTTTAATGAAACATCAAAGTGTCAGAGAAGATTTAAACTGTTTCTTTCTTTCAGAGTTTCGTCTCTCTGATGGACATCTGAAGCAGGACGACCTAGACCAACTGCAGGACCCTCTGCCCAGCACTTCCTCCAGACCAGACCGTGTTTCCGAACCAGACCGCCAACCGGACTCTCCGGACGATCTGGCCGGCAAGGAGGAAGAGGACGAGAGCGACGAAGAGGCGCCCCCTCACTGCTGCAGAGTGTGCGGGAAGTCATTCAACAGAAAAGGCTTTTTGATGAAACACGTGGAGAAACACTTAAAGGAGGCGGAGTGTGTTTGCGGTCTGTGTGGCGAGCGTTCGGAGTCCAGCGACGGTCTGAGGCTGCACCTCCAAACGCACCGCGACAGCAGCAGGACCTGCCACATCTGCAGCAAGAAGTTCCCCTCCATTCGCGCACAGGAGACGCACCTGAGGCTGCACACCGGAGAGAAACCATTTAGCTGCCACATCTGCGGAAAAGGCTTCAACCAGAAGGGTAACATGGTGACACACATGAGGATCCACACGGCGGAGAAGCCGTTCAGGTGCACCGTGTGTCACAAAGAGTTCAGCCACACCGGCTCTCTGGAGCGACACATGAAGGTCCACAACGGACAGACGCCGTTCAGCTGCAAAGTCTGTGGCAAAAGCTTCAGCAAGAGTGCCGAGCTGAGGCAACACGTCCGGAGCCACGAGTCCACCGACGTGCCCACCGCCAGGAGCAGACGCAGGAAATCGAGTCTGACTCCTTCTCACTGTTGCAAGGTCTGCGGGAACGCCTTTCACAATAAAGGTAACTTTGTGCGGCACGCAGAGACTCATTTAAACGATCCCGAATGTCGCTGTGGCGTCTGCGGAGAGCAGTCAGAGTCCTCAGAGAGTCTGCAGATTCACATCCAGAGCCATAGAGAAACCAACAGGATGTGTGACATCTGCGGGATCAGCTTCAGGGACATGGAGATCCACATGAGGACACACACCGGCCAGAAACCCTTCAGCTGCAAAGACTGCGGCAAAGACTTCCCCAGGAAGGGCTCTCTAGAGAGACACATGAAGCTGCACGCCGGCGAGAGGCCGTACATCTGCGAGTTCTGCGGGAAGACTTTCATTGAAAACACCGTCCTGAAGAGACACATCAAGAGCCACACGGGAGGGAAGCCCAGGATTTACTCCTGTGACATCTGCAGCAAAACATTCACCATGAGCCAGCATCTGGACGTGCACAAGAGGATCCACACCGGGGAGAAACCGTACACCTGTAGGGTCTGCGGGAAGAACTTCCGGCAGATCGGCAACCTGGACTCCCACATGAGGATCCACACTGGCGAGAAACCGTTCATCTGCAGCCTCTGTGGGAAGCGATTCCGCCAGAAGATTTCTCTGGAGACGCACGAGAGGTTCCACAAGAAGGAGAAACCGTTCAGCTGCCAGCTGTGCAGCAAAGGCTTCGTCCAGAAGATTGACCTGAAGAGACACATGCTGACCCACACGGGTGAGAAACCCTACAGCTGCAGCGTCTGTGGGAAGAGCTACCAGGAGAAACGCTCGGTGGACTCTCACATGAAGATCCACGCCGGAGAACGAGCCGTAAGGGTCTCCGAGGGGACGCCGACCCTGAACCGCCAGGAAGGAGTTCACACCGACTTCATCCAGCTGTGACCTCCGTCCAGCTGCATGTATACACACACACATATATATAATGTATATACATATATATGTGTGTGTGTGTGTGTGTGTGTGTGAGAGACTACTCTATACAGCTGAATGGTCTTGGATGCTTCACTAACTGACGTTCTTTAGTTTAGTAGATGTTCTAACTAAACGCTGTTCAAAGACGTAATTGGTTAAAGAAACTGGAAGCTGAGCATCGAAATGTGTGCAGATTAAAATATATCCAAGTTTAAACCTCTTCCATCAATATTTACTGTTCAATAATACAACTAATTCAACACGATGTCATGTGACTCTGAGGACGTCTCAGTGTAACGGCTGCTTCAGAGGTTTATTTGGTGGTTTATGAATAAAGTCTGTTAAAGTGAAGAGTCAGGATTTCTTCTTTCAGTTCAAAGTAAACATTTATTATTAATTATATATTATTTATAATTAATACATAAATATTGTTGAGATATTATTCAATGTATTTATTTCATTTGACAGTCAGCTGTTGGCTGATTCAGACATTAATGAACTAAATCACAGCGTAAGTTGGACCTTCTTGTTCTGGACCTTTGAAGACCTTAAACCAGGTCTGAGCTCCACAGACGGACTTCTTCTTCCTGCCTAAGGGTTAGGGTTAGGGTTAGGGTTAGCCTAACCCTAACCCTAACCCTCTCTTTATGTAGTTTATAGTTCTAGAGACTCGTGGTTCCCACGAATCATCCGTATGAAGCTGCAACGTTAGCCTCAGACCAGTTCCACGGAGCAGGTTTGGTGGTCGTGGAGGACTTCAGGGTTAACTCTGGTTTCAGTCCTACGACGGATGTTCACCTCTTACCTGGTAGATCACCATGGTAACGGATGCTGAACACATCAGCTGCTTCAGATCTGTTGTTTTTCTCTGTTATTAATTGTTTATCAGTTATTGAGCTCATAGTTCATTGTGGCTTTGTGGCACTCTGACTATGATCCCGCGGGTTTAATAACTCGTCTCACGCAGCAACACCTGAAGAATACATCCCAACATGCGGCCTGACCGGTGATGGTGTGCAGTGACGTTTCTCAGAGATTCGCCCGGCGGGTTTCCCGAAAAACAGCACAAAATGTCTCCATTCACTTGATGGGGTTTCAGCGTGAAGAGAGCTAAAAAAAACACGTAACTTTTGGGCCCACGTTGAGTCGTCGTACTTTAACGTAGAAACATGATTCAAAGTTTAAAACGTAGACAAAACGCTGCACGTTATTGAGCCGAATGAGCGTTCTGACAGCGAGCACAGTTTACATGAAGTCACAGATCAAGTTTCAGGAACATGTTATAATGGGTGTGTATTGCGCGGAACGTTCCGTGCTAGAGTGATGACATCACGGTCAGAGTGATGACATCACGGTCAGAGTGGAGCAGAGCAGGAAAAGTGTTCTGTGATTTTTCCAAACAAATTGCTTCCATCACATTCCAGTCATTCAGCATTTCATCCAAAGCGACTTACAGTCAGTGTGTTCAAGAGAACGACTCGTCACCAGAAGTCATGAGTTCATCTCCTTTAAACATCTCAGAGCAGAAACCAGAGCAGACGTACAGAAACACACTAGCATGAACACAACCAGTGCTGAGAGGAAGGCTCAGGGTAGAGCTTCATGAAGAGGTGAGTCTTCAGCCTGATGGAAGATGGGCAGCGACTCTGCTGTCCTGACGTCAGTGGGGAGTTCATTCCACCATCGTGGGGCCAGGACAGAGAACAGAGACCGGGTCCATCGGCCACAGGGACCTCTGAGCGACGGGGAACCGATCGCCCCGAGGCAGCAGAGCGGAGTGGTCGGGGGGGTGTAGGGCTAGACCATGACCTGGAGACAGGAAGGAGCTGTTCCTTTCACTGCCCTGTAGGCTAGCACCAGAGTCTGAACCTGTAGGCTAGCACCAGAGTCTGAACCTGTAGACTAGCACCAGAGTCTGAACCTGTAGGCTAGCACCAGAGTCTGAACCTGTAGACTAGCACCAGAGTCTGAACCTGTAGGCTAGCACCAGAGTCTGAACCTGTAGACTAGCACCAGAGTCTGGACCTGTAGGCTAGCACCAGAGTCTGAACCTGTAGGCTAGCACCAGAGTCTGAACTTGTAGACTAGCACCAGAGTCTGAACCTGTAGGCTAGCACCAGAGTCTGAACCTGTAGACTAGCACCAGAGTCTGAACCTGTAGGCTAGCACCAGAGTCTGAACCTGTAGACTAGCACCAGAGTCTGAACCTGTAGACTAGCACCAGAGTCTGGACCTGTAGGCTAGCACCAGAGTCTGAACCTGTAGGCTAGCACCAGAGTCTGAACCTGTAGGCTAGCACCAGAGTCTGAACCTGTAGGCTAGCACCAGAGTCTGAACCTGTAGACTAGCACCAGAGTCTGAACCTGTAGACTAGCACCAGAGTCTGAACCTGTAGACTAGCACCAGAGTCTGGACCTGTAGGCTAGCACCAGAGTCTGAACCTGTAGACTAGCACCAGAGTCTGGACCTGTAGGCTAGCACCAGAGTCTGAACCTGTAGACTAGCACCAGAGTCTGAACCTGTAGACTAGCACCAGAGACTGAACCTGTAGGCTAGCACCAGAGTCTGAACCTGTAGGCTAGCACCAGAGTCTGAACCTGTAGACTAGCACCAGAGTCTGAACCTGTAGACTAGCACCAGAGTCTGAACCTGTAGGCTAGCACCAGAGTCTGAACCTGTAGACTAGCACCAGAGTCTGAACCTGTAGACTAGCACCAGAGTCTGGACCTGTAGGCTAGCACCAGAGTCTGAACCTGTAGACTAGCACCAGAGTCTGAACCTGTAGACTAGCACCAGAGACTGAACCTGTAGGCTAGCACCAGAGTCTGAACCTGTAGGCTAGCACCAGAGTCTGAACCTGTAGACTAGCACCAGAGTCTGAACCTGTAGACTAGCACCAGAGTCTGAACCTGTAGACTAGCACCAGAGTCTGAACCTGTAGACTAGCACCAGAGTCTGAACCTGTAGACTAGCACCAGAGTCTGAACCTGTAGACTAGCACCAGAGTCTGGACCTGTAGGCTAGCACCAGAGTCTGAACCTGTAGACTAGCACCAGAGTCTGAACCTGTAGACTAGCACCAGAGACTGAACCTGTAGGCTAGCACCAGAGTCTGAACCTGTAGGCTAGCACCAGAGTCTGGACCTGTAGGCTAGCACCAGAGTCTGAACCTGTAGGCTAGCACCAGAGTCTGAACCTGTAGACTAGCACCAGAGTCTGAACCTGTAGACTAGCACCAGAGTCTGAACCTGTAGACTAGCACCAGAGTCTGAACCTGTAGACTAGCACCAGAGTCTGAACCTGTAGACTAGCACCAGAGTCTGAACCTGTAGGCTAGCACCAGAGTCTGAACCTGGATGCGAGCTCTTACAGGGAGCCAGTGTCGAGAACGGAGAAGGGAGGTTGTGGGAGAACTTGGGGCGATTGAACACCAGACGAGCTGCAGAGGTCTGATGGCCGACGTAGTCCAGGTGGGAGATGACCAGAGCCTGGATGAGCATCTGCACCATTCCCACAATGTTTACTCTTTATTCACCTTTTTGGTCAAAACGAACATGAAGATTTACACATGTGGCTCAAAGAGCCGCAGAGCGACATGAACTCCACCAGCTGCTCCATCAGACTCCATGTTCAACCTCACCACCTCTCAGAGGAACATTTTAACACCACAAACATAAAACACACCAGCGCGTTCGACTCTCATCTTTCATTTTGAAAAGGAGGAAGAAGTTTAGCTGTCCTCACCATGGCAACCAGTGACGTGCTGTCTGTCTGTCTCCTCTCTCACCCACCCAGTCCCACCCTTTCAAAATAAAAGCCCCATGAAGTAACTGTATCTGTACTTGATGTTTGGCTGCTATGAGTCCTGTGCCGAAGTGTCCCTGAGCAAGACACTAAACCCCTAACTGCTCCCAATGAGCTAGCGATGGGTTAAATGCAGAAGTTACATTTCATGTATATGTAAATTACGACTATTATAACATTTCATATCAGAGCACTCCTTGTTGTTCGCCCTCCGGTCCAGCAGAGTTCGCTGTTCGCTTCCGCCGCTTCGCTCTCCTCAAAGCGAACCGTCGTTGACGCGGAACTCCGTACGTGTGTCGCGGCCCCGCTGGCTCTCTTTGTCCGCAGAAAAAGGAGCAAAATGTGCGCCGTGCGGCTGCTGCGGGTGTCGGTACACGAGCGGCTCGGCGCCGCCGCCGAAGACGTTCTGCTGCGGGTGGAAAAAGGAGAAGAAGCGGCTGAAATCCCGGCGCTGAGAGCGCTGCTCACCGAGCGGCTAACGGCGGCTGCGGAGGAGATTGTCGGTCTGTTTGAGGAAACCGTGGCGGAGTACGAAGACAGAGCCGAGCGGTCAGAGCGGGAGATCCAGAGCCAGAGGAGGCTGCTCGATGCCGTGCTGAAGCCGGAAGTCAAGCTGCACCGAGCAGGTGGGTCCCGAGGAGAGGCCCGGAGACATGCTAGCGTTAGCTAGGGCTAGCTAGGGTTAGCTTGGGCTAGCTAGCGTTAGCTAACAGTTCTCCTGAACGGAAACATTGTGTCAAATCTCTGAGACACACTGAAGACCAAAACATCTATAAACAGATATTTATTCATATTAAATAAACTACCTCTGTTAGCTGCTAACTACCACAACTCATGGGAGCTGTGCTAATACTACAAAGCTAATACTACACCAATACTACTATTCCACGAATACTATACTACTACTACTACGAAGCTAATGTCACCTAGACAAGTCACTCCGTGTACCTGGGACAGGTCACACCGGAGGTTACCTGCAGTCCCTTCGGTGGAGGTCCCTTAACCCTCAGGTGGAGGTCCCTTAACCCTTCGGTGGAGGTCCCTTAACCCTCAGGTGGAGGTCCCTTAACCCTCAGGTGGAGGTCCCTTAACCCTCAGGTGGAGGTCTCCTCCTCCTCGTTTATCTGCCTCCTCCTCTGTCTTCAGGCCGCTCTCCTCCTCAGTGACGTGAACAACACGTGACAATGCTACAGTGTGAATGTACATGGATACATTTCATTTTATGGATACGATTGATTTTACACAAATATCTTCTAGACGCGCATTTGTCTCCCACGTTCCCCGTTGAGTGACTCACGCGCTCGCACTGGACACGTGGTAGAACCTCCCGCTGGTCTCCAGCTGCGCGTGCTTTAGTTTCTTCTTCTGTGGTAAACAAACATAATAAAGAGACTGACTCATGACTGCGTTAGTGGAGCTGCTACTGTCCTAAGTTTATCATGTTTTCTCTGTAATATTTCACGTATAGCTGCTGAGCAGGTGAACTAGTGAACGTACTGAATGTACTGATGACATGATGACATTATTACATGATGACATGACATGATGACATTATTACATGATGACATGATGACATGACATGATGACATGATGACAAGACATTATTACATGACGACATGATGACATTATTACATGATGACATTATTACATGATGACATGATGACATGACATGATGACATGATGACAAGACATTATTACATGACGACATGATGACATTATTACATGATGACATGATGACATGACATGATGACATGACATGATGACATTATTACATGATGACATTATTACATGATGACATTATTACATGATGACATGACATGATGACATGACATGATGACATTATTACATGATGACATTATTACATGATGACATTATTACATGATGACATTATTACATGATGACATGATGACATGATGACATGATTACATGATGACATTATTACATGATGACATTATTACATGATGACATGATGACATTATAACATGATGACATGATTACATGATGACATGACATGATGACATTATTACATGATGACATTATTACATGATGACATGATGACATTATTACATGATGACAGGAGGTCTGATAGCTGCTCGCTGGTTTCAGAGATACGAGTTCTCTCTAAAAGAACAAGATGACAGATCGCCACAACAATTCCCCCCTTTGGCCATTCAAGTAATTACAATTTATCCAAACACCAACATGTATTACCCACAATGGTTTATGCACATCATCCATGACATCATCCATGACATCATCCATACGTTAAAGCCTCAGCTGTTTTGTGACTCCATGTTGTAGCGAGCTAGCGAACGTTAGCATGAACACGTCTCCTGAGATGAGGAGAGTCTGTGACTTCCATCAACAAGAAGCAAACAACTTCAACAATGTAAGAAACTCTATCATATACATACCATAATAAACACTCAGTCATCTATCATATACATACCATAATAAACACTCAGTCATCTATCATATACATACCATAATAAACACTCAGTCATCTATCATATACATACCATAATAAACACTCAGTCATCTATCATATACATACCATAATAAACACTCAGTCATCTATCATATACATACCATAATAAACACTCAGAGTCAACTGTTGAATTGATTCCTTCATCAAGGAAACTAAAGAAGCTGTTTAGTGAATGTTTCCAGATAAGCAGCTGTGATCATCAACATCAGCACCACGCAGACATGAACTCTCTCTGCTCCTCAGGGAGGAACTCTGTCTGCTCCTCAGAGAGGAACTCGGTCTGCTCCTCAGGGAGGAACTCTCTCTGCTCCTCAGAAAGGAACTCTGTCTGCTCCTCAGAGAGGAACTCTCTCTGAGGAGCAGACATGAACACTGTCTGCTCCTCAGGGAGGAACTCTCTCTGCTCCTCAGAGAGGAACTCTCTCTGCTCCTCAGAGAGGAACTCGGTCTGCTCCTCAGGGAGGAACTCGGTCTGCTCCTCAGGGAGGAACTCGGTCTGCTCCTCAGGGAGGAACTCTGTCTGCTCCTCAGGGAGGAACTCTGTCTGCTCCTCAGGGAGGAACTCTGTTGCTCCTCAGGGAGGAACTCTGTTGCTCCTCAGGGAGGAACTCGGTCTGCTCCTCAGGGAGGAACTCTGTTGCTCCTCAGGGAGGAACTCGGTCTGCTCCTCAGAGAGGAACTCGGTCTGCTCCTCAGGGAGGAACTCTGTCTGCTCCTCAGGGAGGAACTCTGTTGCTCCTCAGGGAGGAACTCGGTCCCATGCTGCTGCAGGATTGACCCCCTGCTGTGATGGATCGTACTGTCCTTTAATTCACATAATAACCCAAAAACGACCTTTCATGTTGCCGTGCTTTATGTTCTCTGATGTCACCAGCTCATCTGAATACAGAGATGTTTAATGTGCAGGGCTCATGATGTCATGATTGATGAGTATTTGATGTATAACAGAAGTGTTTAAAACATCACACTCACTGTATTTGAGTTCTTATGAAGGGATGATAACCTGCATGGGACGCTCTCTCCACCACAGACCAGACCAGCAGACAGCAGCAGTGTTTCTGTCCCATAATAACTTCTCTCTCTCATGAATGTACGGGGGACAGTGATGTCATCTAACAAACACTGATCGGTGTCCAAACATCTTTCCTTTCTAACAGTTAGCTGTGGTAACTTTCTCAAACCTTCGTTTTGTTAGAATACATCTGGTGTGTGTGTGAGTGGAGTCTCGTATCTAGTGTGCTTTGTATCTCTGGACCTTCTGTGCTACAGCTGAACCTCCTGACCTCCTGACCTCATGACCTCATGACCTCCTGACCTCCTGACCTACTGATGAGCCACAGCTACGGTTGTTGTGTTTCTAGGGCTGTAGCATCACGTCTTCATATGAAACCGTTCGTACGAGGCTTACCAACCCAACAACACGTTTGAATCATACGAGTGCGTTTGGAAATGCAGAAGCTTAAATTGTAGGAAATCTGTTCTTTCGGTGAAGCCACTGAGCTCAACCTGGCAACCCGGCCGCGTGCTGCCTGACACGCCGCCACGGAGGACCAGCGTTACTCTGGTGATGAGGCATGCTATGCTACATTAGCACAGCAGGAAAACCTACAGACTCTCCCCGCAGCGTGGAAGCAGCTGTTCCCTACCGACGGGGCTGAAGCCACACAATCCGTTTCTCCAGACCATAATTCTTGCTTTGTAAAAGAAAACGGATCCATGAATCCACACACGACGGGATGCTCGGTCATTAACAGACAACGCATGAAGACAAATCAATGTCATCAACACAATGACCAGTCGCATGTCTTTATATGATCCAGCAGCATCAAACCACACTGACATCATCTAAAATGACATTTATCATAATTATTTGTTCTCATGGCAGCACCGGGGTCCCGGACAGCGTTGGTCATATTTTACTTTATTCTCTGATCAGAAACAGACGGTTTTGTAGTCTTAGTGCTCATCTGCTCATCGATCCCCAGACTCTTTGATCTTCTCTTTACATGAGCTGCAGTTCAACACAGAACACTGTGCCGGTCCAATCAGAATGATGTGACTCAGAATGTACTCTACTGATGATTAAAAGGTGAATTAGTTCGTGGGGTTCAAACACTGGTACTGAACACAGGTTCCTGTCTCAGGACGTCCCGGGAACCACGTCCGTCCTCACAGACCGAAGTGCAGGAAATGAGCTTTGTGGTAAAACTCAACACCGAACGGCTGCTCAGTGACTGAGACTCCACAGAACCTCACGACGAGGACGTAACGAACACCCACAGAACACCAGAGCGATGTTCTTCAGTAACCGAGCCGTCCGGAGTCGACTCACTTCACAGCAGCTTTACTTTATCCCTCCATTAGTCTTCACTGGTCGCTTATCAAACATAATGAAGAGCTCACGCCTGCGTTAGTGGAGCTGCTGCTGTCCTACGTTTGTCATGTTTTCTCTGTAATATTTCGCGTATAGCTGCTGAAGAGGTGAACTAGTGAACGTACTGAATGTACTTTCTCTGCTCGCTGTGATCGGGTTTAGGTTTAAGCAATACAAGTTCTATCTAAAAACTATGTGATAGAACATACTATACCATAAATACTACAAAGCTAATACTTCACCGCTAATGATACAAAACGTATACTTCATTGCTAATTATAAATCACTAATACTACGAAGCTGATACTACACCACACATTTTAACCGTTAATGCTACACGATTAAGACAAAGCTAATACTTTAGCTTCATGTATTATCTATCTAGCTGAATTATTGATTAAGTTACAGCATGAGTTTTAGCTTCAGTATTAGTTTTAGCTTCAGTATTAGCTTTAGCTTCACTTTAGCTTCAGTATTCACTTTAGCTTCAGTATTCACTTTAGCTTCAGTATTCACTTTAGCTCCAGTATTCACTTTAGCTTCAGTATTCACTTTAGCTTCAGTATTCACTTTAGCTTCAGTATTCACTTTAGCTTCAGTATTCACTTTAGCTCCAGTATTCACTTTAGCTTCAGTATTCACTTTAGCTTCAGTATTCGCTTTAGCTTCAGTATTAGCTTTAGCTTCAGTATTAGCTTTAGCTTCAGTATTCACTTTAGCTTCAGTATTAGCTTTAGCTTCAGTATTAGTTTTAGCTCCAGTATGAGTTTTAGCTCCAGTATTCACTTTAGCTTCAGTATTAGCTTTAGCTTCAGTATTAGCTTTAGCTTCAGTATTCGCTTTAGCTTCAGTATTAGCTTTAGCTTCAGTATTCGCTTTAGCTTCAGTATTCGCTTTAGCTTCAGTATTAGCTTTAGCTTCAGTATTCGCTTTAGCTTCAGTATTCGCTTTAGCTTCAGTATTCGCTTTAGCTTCAGTATTCGCTTTAGCTTCAGTATTAGCTTTAGCTTCAGTATTCGCTTTAGCTTCAGTATTAGCTTTAGCTTCAGTATTAGCTTTAGCTTCAGTATTAGCCATAGCTTAAGTGTTGCTTTAGCTTCAGTAATAGCATTATCTTTAAGCTTTAGTATTAGTGTTTCACTTCTATAATAGCTCTACCTTCAGCATTTTGTTTTGCTTCTGATTTAGTTTGAAGTCGACCTCGTTTCCATCCTGCAGCTTCTAAACGGACCAAAGCAGCACGGTGTCGGTGCAGCAGCTGGTAGAACATTAACACTAATGTGTGTGTTTCCTGTTTCCTGCAGACATCCAGCAGCAGTTGGAGGATAAAGAGCAGCAGGACTGGAGCTCCAGTCTGGACCAGGAGGACCCAGAACCCCCACACATTAAAGAGGAACAGGAGGAACTCTGGACCAGTCAGGAGGGAGAGCAGCTTCAAGGTCTGGAGGAGGCTGATATCAAGTTGTCATTCACTCCTGTGAAGAGTGAAGATGATGAAGAGGAAGCTCAGTCCTCACAGCTTCATCAAAGACAAACTGAACAGATGGAAACAGAAGCTGATGGAGAGGACTGTGGAGGACCAGAACCAGCATGGAACTCAGATCCACATTCACAACCAGTTAATGAAGACGATTCTCTGGACTCTTCTGAAACCGACGACTCTGATTGGTCACAAACCAACGAAGCCCAGTCGGGTGTCGAGGCTCAGAAACACAGCGAAGTCTCTGAGAGCGATGTCGGCTCTTCAGCCAAAGAGAGACCGTTTCCATGCTCCTATTGTGGGAAAAGTTTTAGCCTGAAGGGCAACTTGAACAGACACGTCAGAGACCACACGGGCGAGAGGCCGTTCCCGTGTACCGGCTGTGATAAGACGTTCAAAGACAGCGGCTCGTTGACGGCTCACATGAGGTGTCACACCGGAGAGCAGCCGTACAGCTGCTTGTTCTGTGGGAAGAACTTCAGCGGACGAGGGAACATGACCCGACACATGAGGATCCACACCGGAGAGAAACCCTTCACCTGCTCGCTGTGTAGCAAAAGCTTTCACGTAAAAGAACACCTCAACAGACACATGAAGTACCACACGGGAGAGAAACCCTTCAGCTGCTCCATCTGTGGCAAAGGGTGTGCTCAGAAAACAGACCTGAAGAAACACATGAGGGTCCACACGGGAGAGAAACCCTTCAGCTGTCCCTTCTGTGGGAAGTGCTGTGCCGAAAAAGGAGACTTGACCAAACACATGAGGGTCCACACGGGTGAGAAACCCTTCAGCTGCAACGTGTGCGGGAAAAGTTGTGCCCAGAAGGGGAGCCTGAAGATCCACATGAGGGTCCACACCGGGGAGAAACCATTCAGCTGCTCCGTCTGTGGGAAATGTTTTACTGTTACAGGACATTTGAAGAGACACATGAAGCTGCACAGCGGCGGGGCCGACGGTGGCGGCGGGGCCGACGGTGGAGGGGGGGCCGACGGCGGGGGGGCCGACGGTGGAGGGGGGGCCGACGGTGGAGGGGGGGGTCGACGGTGGCGGAGGGGCCGACGGTGGAGGGGGGGTCGACGGTGGCGGAGGGGCCGACCCAGATTCCCATTCAACCAAAGTAGAACAGGAAATTGAACCTTTGAACACATCGTGATGGTCCTCCAGTCAGAAGACGTGTAGCCATGATTGTTATAGATGAAGTGATTTGAAATGATCAGAAATACATTCATTGATGATGTAGAACACAACACATGTGGTGTGGTAGTTAGAAACCTGAGACCAGATCACAAGTCCAGTTGATCCGGTACAGATGTACCTCAATGGCTGCTGAGGAAGGTCATCGACCTTAACCCGAGACTTTGTCAGGACCCATTCGGTCCAGACGTCAGACCAGGTCTGAAAGCAGAACTCGTGCTGAACGTTGTGATTCTGAGGAGGTCCATTTAGTTTGTGGATCCAACCCCCATCGGACCTGAACTGCAGGTCTGTGCTAAACGGGCTCCTGTAGCCAGCAGAGCTATGCATTGTGGGATGTGAAGTGAAATTGACACTTCTGGACATGGACGGCTTCTTTATCCAACCTAGTGGAATGGAAAACGTGGGTCTTTAAAATAATAAATAAAATCAACAGAGATTTGAACAAAATGTTAAACTTTTACTTTGTGGTCATCTTTAGTGGTGATTTGCAGAAAAACACAGAAATAAATTATTGTATTTATTGAAAAATACGCTTTGATTAAACATAAAGGGGCATTAGTAGTTATTTATGTATATTAATCAATTTGGAGTATCAGGAAGTTAACAGCTTAAATGTATCTCATGTTTATTTTATATTAATGTGGAAACATCTTCAAACAACCGGATTTGTTCAAGTTTCTCACTGAAAACTACATTTTACAAGAAGGTACATGTGTGACATCATGAGAGCGTGATAATTTACCTTCTACTGTTTCACTGAGTAGACCCTGAACGCACCATATTGGATCTGAATGTAACCTCCGTTAGCTTCGTGCTGTCGATAGACGAGCTGGTCACTTTGATGCTAACCGACTGCTAACATAACTAGTTAACTGGCTAACTTAAATTAGCTAACCATAACAACCTAACCTTTACCAGCTAACGTTAACTGGTTAACCATTACCAGCTAACGTTAACTGGTTAACCTTTACCAGCTAACGTTAACTGGTTAACCATTACCAGCTAACGTTAACTGGTTAACCATTACCAGCTAACGTTAACTGGTTAACCATTACCAGCTAACGTTAACTGGTTAACCTTTACCAGCTAACGTTAACTGGTTAACCTTTACCAGCTAACGTTAACTGGTTAACCTTTACCAGCTAACGTTAACTGGTTAACCTTTACCAGCTAACGTTAACTGGTTAACCTTTACCAGCTAACGTTAACTGGTTAACCATTACCAGCTAACGTTAACCGGTTAACCATTACCAGCTAGCGTTAACCGGTTAACCTTTACCAGCTAACGTTAACCGGTTAACCATTACCAGCTAACGTTAACCGGTTAACCATTACCAGCTAGCGTTAACCGGTTAACCTTTACCAGCTAACGTTAACTGGTTAACCATTACCAGCTAATGTTAACCGGTTAACCTTTACCAGCTAACGTTAACTGGTTAACCATTACCAGCTAATGTTAACCAGTTAACCATTACCAGCTAGCGTTAACCGGTTAACCTTTACCAGCTAACGTTAACTGGTTAACCATTACCAGCTAACGTTAACTGGTTAACCATTACCAGCTAACGTTAACTGGTTAACCATTACCAGCTAATGTTAACTGGTTAACCTTTACCAGCTAACGTTAACAGGTTAACCTTTACCAGCTAACGTTAACCGGTTAACCATTACCAGCTAGCGTTAACCGGTTAACCTTTACCAGCTAACGTTAACTGGTTAACCATTACCAGCTAACGTTAACCGGTTAACCATTACCAGCTAACGTTAACCGGTTAACCTTTACCAGCTAACGTTAACCGGTTAACCTTTACCAGCTAACGTTAACTGGTTAACCATTACCAGCTAGCGTTAACTAGCTAACGTTAGCTCTCCTCCTACAGATTTGTTGTTCATGTAACATTTCCAGGATCAGATATTAAAAAGAATTAACACTGAACTCATATTTGGACTGAATATTTATTTATATATTTTATTTATTTGCTGTTCCTGTAACAAGAACAGACAACGTGGTCACCTGACTGTTCAGACAGGTTTCAAGTCCTGGATCCAGAGTCCGAGGATCCATTTATATATTGATCTGTGATCAGCATCGAGCATCACACACACCGGTGTGTCCGTGTCTCTTAATATCAGGCTGAATCACAACATGTTTGTAGATTCATGTTGATAATTTGAGGTTTTACTTCCTGTGGTTTAAATTAACTCTTTCAGACCCGACAGCAGCAACAATCGTCGTTATTAATAATGAACAAACTGAATGTTACATTAAACGTTTATTTTGCTCTGAATTTGTCTTCATTCAGTTTAAGGTGTTCAGTAGAAAATAACTCATGATTGTCATTGTTATTAATATTACACTATTATTCATAATATAGTTACTTCTAATAGTAATATTCTGCTTGTCATTGTCAATAAAAATCGTACATCGTTATTAGTAATATTGTGATTATTACTTGTATTAATAACATTAATTCACCACTAGTAGTACTACTTGTACTTCAGTATCAGACTCCTTGTTGTTCGCCCTCCGGTCCAGCAGAGTTCGCTGTTCGCTTCGCTCCTCAAAGCGAACCGTCGTTGACGCGGAGCTCCGTGTGTGTTCGCGGCCCCGCTGGCTCTCTTTGTCCGCAGAAAAAGGAGCAAAATGTGCGCCACCGAAGACGTTCTGCTGCGGGTGGAAAAAGGAGAAGAAGCGGCTGAAATCCCGGCGCTGAGAGTACGAAGATGAAGAGAAACCTCAGCTTCATCAAAGACAAGCTGAACAGATGGAAACAGAAGGTGATGGAGAGGACTGTGGAGGACCAGAACCAGACAGGAACTCAGATCCAGATAGACATCCAGAACCAGACACTGATGAAGAGACTGGAGACTTTTCTGAGATTGAAGTCAACTGTGAGGATTTTGAGGAGACCAGAGAACCTCAGTCGGGTTTGAACCTTGAACTTCCGGTTTGTGGAAAGAAAAACCGGAAACAGGGACGCGTCAGAACTGTCAAATCATCGAGTGTTTGAGCCTCTCGCAGACATTTTGAGCCCTTTATGAACCCTTTCCGTAAGTCAGCGCCTCAGGGAATTACCCACAAATCATTGCAATGTGACGTTAAACACGAGGTAACCAGTGGACGCATGGAGACGTAAACAAAGAGGAGCTCAGTGTGTTCAGCCCGGAGTGTTATTACTCTGAAACATTAAGGGTTAACGATGAACAAAACATAAACATGAAGTCAGAATATTTATTCATTCATTCATCAAATATTAGATTCAGTCATTGAAGCTGTTTTGACAAAAACGAGTAAATAGATTAAATGAAGTTACTTCATCTCGTGAGGAAAGAGCCTGAAGACTTAACATCAGGGAGTACAAAGTACACAATAAATACACATAATTATACATCACATGTATTGTTGTTGTCATGGTAACGTGATGTGTTGCAGCAAAGTGTTGTCCCGTTCATATTCACACCATCTCAGCCCTCACAGCCTCACCAGCTGACCTCAGTGAGTCCTCGAGGGTTCAGGGTTTAGGGGGGACGTTGGGATTTGGCCTTTGTGTGACGACGCTCTCTGCCTGTTCGTTTGGCTGCTCTCCTCACAGGTGTTGGAGGTGGCAGAGGGTCGTCAGGCAGAGTGGACACACCTGAGACCATGAGCCCTGTGAGCGGAGCGCCCCGTGGTCCGTGGTGAGCGGAGCGCCCCGCGGTGAGAGCGGAGCGCCCCGCGGTGAGAGCGGAGCGCCCCGCGGTGAGAGCGGAGCGCCCCGCGGTGAGCGGAGCGCCCCGTGGGAAACCCTCTGGATTCAGTGGGTCGCGTTCTCCTCCTTGAGACAGACGTTTTGGTTTTGTTTGGTTTCTACACGATACAACGCTGCATAGACACTCTACCCGCTCACTCACACTGCTGAAACTACTGACTTCACATGTCAGTGTTAGTTTGTCTTCTATGTTACTTTAAACCTAATTAATAATTGTTAAACTGCTTCATTGAATGCGTCTCCCTTTGTTGTCGTGGCCGTTCGGTTTGAGACATTTGTAACAAGAGTCCGACGTTTAACTCGGGAATCGAACGTCGTCGGTGCAACTCCTCCGAGTGCGATAAAAGACGCTACAGCCGCCGTCTGAGCAGAGAGATGCTCGACGAGGACAGTGAGGTTACAGAACATAAATATAATATATATAATACAGAGCGATGCAGGAGGAACAGAGAGACGGAGAGAATAGAGTCTGTGGAGAGAGAGGAGCTGTGTCTGCTGTTCACAAGTGTGTTGGTTTTAAAAAACCCGACGTCCGAAAGACGATATATTGCAAAGTTTGTCGAGCCGCTGTTGTTGCCGCTGGTGGTAACACGAGCAACTCACTCATCACCTCGGCAGGAAACGTGTTGGAACACCAAGAGAGGGAGGACGGGTCAACCGGTAACGTTAGCGCGAGTGAAACCGTGAAGACAAAGGATCAGACGTCGCTTGAAGAGGCTTGCTAGAGGCACTGCTAGAGGCACTGCATGTTGACTGTTGACGTGTTGACTGTTTATTTATAATAATAATCATTTATAATTAGTTTAGGATTCATTAGATTTGGTTTATAATAATAATCATTTATTTAGAGTTTGGGATTTATCAGATTTTATTTATTACAATATAAATATTTATAATATATTTACTATTAGTTTCAGGCGATGCAGCAACAATAAATTAACTAAAATTAATGAAATGAACATCAGACATTTTCTAAACTGAACGCCATCTTGTGTGAGAGCTTCCGGTGCAACGTTGCAGGCCTTCACAGTAAGAGTTGTTCAATACAACTAATTTTAATGAGTGAAATAAATGTAAACTTATTTGAATAAGTCATGATGCAATGTATTACAATCGTAGCTGCAGTGAGAGAAACTACAGTATAATTCATTTTAATATCAGAAACTACACAACGTGACCGTTCAGTAATAAGTGAGCGATTTTATTTTGAAATGTGTCCTCCCCCGGATGTGCTCGTGTTCATGTCAGCCGCTCCTCCAGCTGCTTGGTCGGTGAACCGTTAGATAGATATATCTACACCGTCACCTGTCTCTAAATAACGGGATAAGAAACTAACCGGGAGACTTCCGGTCGGTTAACGGAGCAGAGACCGATATCGGAAACGGCTGCTACACGAAATGAAGCCGCGAAGAAGAACAGGTTAGCTTTCTCTCTTGTTTACTGCTCAGCTAATGTTGCTAAGCTAACGTTAGCTTTAATGAGAAGGAGCTGGTTTATGTTGTGGCTGTTTGGGTTAATATTATATATATATATTATATTATTATATATATATGTCGTATTATTTTATATTATTATTATATTATATTGTTATATTATATATATGTTATATTATATATTGTATTATTTTATATATATTATTATATAAAATATATATATATTATATTATGTATATATATTATATTTATATTATATTAAAAAATATTATTATAGTTATTATTGTTTCAACATTTAATGAATTCAAACACTTTAAATTAATTAATATTAAAGTAGTACTAATGTGCCTGTTTTCATTCTATTTCCTGCATTCGTCCTACTATAAATATATATATTATATATGATATATTAATCTATATATAATATTAAATGTGTCTGTTTTGATTCTGTTTCCTGCAGACGTCCAGCAGCTGTAAACAATAGTCACGACTTCACGGGTCATTTGTTGTCTGTAGAACTAGAAAAGTAACATTTCTGACAACTAAAGGTTCAGAATGTGTGTTTCCTGTTTCCTGCAGACGTCCAGCAGCTGTTGGTGGTTAAAGAAGAGGTTTTCCCTGAGCAGCAGGACTGGAGCTCCAGTCTGAACCAGGAGGACCCAGAGCCCCCACACATTAAAGAGGACCAGGAGGACCCAGAGCCCCCACACATTAAAGAGGACCAGGAGGAACTCTGGACCAGTCAGGAGGGAGAACAGCTTCAAGGTCTGGAGGAGGCTGATATCAAGTTCTCATTCAGTCCTGTGAAGAGTGAAGATGATGAAGAGGAAGAAGGTTCAGGTAGGAACAACGTGGATTCTTTATTTAGAGAACAGATTCATTGGGTCTTTTTAGGTGGTTCTAGTTTTCCTTTAGGAGGTTCCAGTTCATCTGTAGGTGGTTCTAGATAGGTGGACTGACCTTGATGGTGGACTGACCTTGAAGGTGGACTGACCTTGAAGGTGGACTGACCTTGATGGTGGACTGACCTTGATGAAATGTGTGTTTCCTGTTTCCTGCAGACATCCAGCAGCTGTTGGAGGATAAAGAAGAGGTTCAGCAGCAGGAGTGGAGCTCCATTCTGGGCCAGGAGGACCCAGAGCCCCCACACATTAAAGAGGAACAGGAGGAACTCTGGACCAGTCAGGAGGAACCAGTCTGGAACTCTGATCCTTCTGAGTCCTCAGAGTTTAAGACCGAAGTCAGTGATGACGATCGGACGGAGAACGGAGAACCTGAGTTGGTTTTAAAGTCACTGAAGATCATTGAAGTCCCCGTCGATGATCTGAGATGTAAAAAGAAAACATACAGCTGCTCTGAATGTGGCAAAATATTCGGCCGCAGCCCACATCTGAAGATCCACATGAGGACTCACACCGGAGAGAAACCCTTCAGCTGCTCCTTCTGCGGGAGAAGTTTTACTCAAAAAGTAAATCTGACATATCACATGTCAGTCCACACGGGAGAGAAACGCTTCAGCTGTCGTTTCTGTGAAGAAAGATTCACCTGGTACACTCAGCTCAAGAGTCATCAGTGTGTCCCGGAGTCCTCTCAGAGACACTCTGAGGACAGCAGAGGGACGGACACCAGAGACAAATCATTCAGCTGTTCAGAGTGTGGGAAGACATTCAGCCGCAAGGACAATCTGAACATCCACAGGAGGATTCACACCGGAGAGAGACCGTTCGGCTGCACCGTTTGCGGTAAAAGCTTCAAACACGGAGGACATCTGACACAACACATGTCCGTCCACACCAAGGAGAACCGGTTCAGCTGCAGAGTCTGTGACAAGAGGTTCACGTGGCTTTATCAGCTCAAGAGACACAAATGTGGCTGTGAATCGTCTCAGAGCCACAAACTCTGGACCGGTCGGGAGGGAGAGCAGCTTCAAGGTCTGGAGGAGGCTGATATCACCAAGTTCACATTCACTCCTGTGAAGAGTGAAGATGATGAAGAGGAAGCTCAGTCCTCACAGCTTCATCAAAGACAAACTGAACAGATGGAAACAGAAGCTGATGGAGAGGACTGTGGAGGACCAGAACCAGACAGGAACTTAGATCCAGATAGACATCCAGAACCAGATACTGATGAGGAGACTGGAGACTCTGAATTCAAGCATGAGTTCAGTGATGTTGACAGGACGGAGAGCAGAGGACCTCAGCCGGGTTTAAACTCAGGATGTAACACTGTTAAGAAACCATTCAGCTGCTCCGACTGCGGGAAAATATTTGGCCGAAAAGAACATCTGCAGACTCACGTGAGGATCCACACCGGAGAGAGACCATTTAGCTGCTCTCACTGTGGGAAAACATTCGGCTGTAAGAGGTCGCTGCTGGGTCACATGACGAGTCATACCGGAGAGAAACCGTTTAGCTGCTCTCAGTGCGGGAAGAGATTTGGCCGGATGGTGAATCTGAAGACTCACGAGAGGCTACACACCGGAGAGAGACCGTTCAGCTGCCCCTTCTGCGCCAAAGGTTTCACACAAAAGGTCCACATGACTCAGCACACGGCCGTCCACACGGGACAGAAACAGTTCAGCTGCAACATCTGTGACAAAAAGTTCACGTGGCTTTCAGGGTTCAGACGACACAAGTGTGGCAGCGAGCAGTCCGAGCTCGACGAGAGTCAAGTGGAGGAGAACTCGGTGGAAGCGGGAGAGAAACCGTTTCGGTGCCGCCAGTGTGGGAACACATTCAATCACAAGCACAACCTGAAGGCTCACATGAGAATTCACACGGGAGAGAAACCGTTTAGTTGCTCCGTTTGCGCTAAAGGCTTCGCTGCAAGCGGAGCTCTGAAGAAACACCTGAGAACTCATTCGGGGGAGAAACCCTTCAGCTGCTCTGTCTGCAGCATCAGATTCACACAAGGAGGGAACCTGAAGCGACACATGGCTCAGCACACGGGAGAGACCCGAGAGAAACCCTTCAGCTGCTCCGTCTGTGATAAGAACTTCACGCAGGTATCGAACATGAGGCGGCACATGGCGCAACATGCCGCCACTGAGACAGGAAGTGAAGCTGTGAGCGGTTCAGCTCTGACTCAGGATCAGCAGGAAGAGACTTCCAGTTCACATTGTCACTGACTACAAACCGCCTCACAAAGATATTCAACATATTGTATTGTAAATATTTATACATAGATATATAAAACATTTTGATTTGTTATAATAATAACATGGACTATTTCCACTTGTTTGGTCTCTAAAAGAGTCCGAAATTCAGTTTGAGTCTTTTGTAATCAATTGTTAAAATAGTTGCTGCTTGTTGCAGGTCTGTAGACTTTTAACCTTCAGTCTGATTCAGTGAGGAAGACTGACTCCAGATCAGCTGAGTTCAACCTGAACGTTACAGGGAGCTGTGATTTAATGAAGAACTTTGTTCCATGTGTTATGAATGACTTCATATCTTTCTTTATGAAAATAAACTACAATGTGTATTCTTGCTAATGAAGGAACATGTTTTAATGGAGCTCTAAGAGGTCAGACGACGTTCTCACTGTTGTTGTTGCTTCTCGTTCTGTTGATTGCTTCCAGCAGAGTCGAAGCTAAACTGTCTCTACCCAGATAGCAGTCGACTCCGGGGCGGATCCGCCCTCAGGTCGGCAGATCCGCTGTACTGTCGCACTCAGTTCGGCCATGCGCACCGGATACGGGCCGCCCACGGATCACGCACCGTCTAACAGCGAACTCGCTGTGGACACCGGGCGGATCTGCACATCCAACGCGCCTTTTTTCACTGAGGGTTCATGAGATGTTTGATCTGCTTGTGATTACAGAAAGAATCACTTCTCACTCGTCGCCACAGACGATGAGATTATGAAACACAACGAGGTGTTCAGCCCGGCAGCAGAGGAAGCTCCAGCAGGCGTCACTGTCAGCATCCTCCTGACCAAACATGTGTTATACATGTGTTATACATGTGATACATGACCGGTATACTGATCCTGAATCTAAACCACTATGTAGCCTCATACTGATCCTGAATCTAAACCACTATGTAGCCTCATACTGATGGATTTGTTTCGTTCCACACAGCACCAGCCGGGTTACGTCAGACTGACACACACACACTTCGTGAACCGTCCATAGATTCTGTCGCTGTCGATGTTTTTTGACGTCTTGTGTTGTCGTTTTGTGGTTTGTATGATTTTATTCTTGATAAACAGAAATATCTCATCATTATTTAGCTGTTCAGCCTCGTGAGAGTGCGACGCCCTGCTGATGTTCTGGATCCGGGGCGGGGCATCGGTTCTGATCCAGATTATAAACCTGAGTGTGTGTGTTTCAGTGTGTGTGTCTGAGTGTGAGGCTTCAAACAACCGACGGACAAACTGTAAGAAACTGTTGTTTTTGTATTATTATATGATTTATTTCTTCTTTTTGTTCTGTAAATATTATTTATTTGTGTTCTGTATTGTCTGCTTATTCGTTCCTTCATTTGATTAAGTTCACATTTCTTTGATCATTCATCAGTTAACTGATTTTTTTAAATAATTAAGTCCCGCCCACACCTGAGGGAAAAATCTCTCTACCAACTCCGTAGTGTGTAAAGATGTCTCCTTGTTACAACGACAGAAAATGCCTGAAAGCTGCTGTCTGGTGGGCTGGACTACCAACAGAGTACAGAACCAGAACGAAGTTTTTATGAAAGTACCAACAGAGTAAAAGCTCCATTGTGTGTGATTGACAGGTCCAGCCCCTCGGGGTGGTATCATGATGGTCGGGTGGGCAGGATGCCTTGCTCGCCCTCTGATCACGGTCTGGACCGCCGTGCTAGGTCGCCACGCGGCGGTCATGGTAACGAGGAGGAGGAGCGTGTCTGGAAGCGACCAATCAGAGACGGACGAGATCGCTGGCATTGACAGGTGAGTTTGATACGGCGGGTATTTTATTTAATGGATTGGTTTTTAATTTGACCTCTTGTGGTCCAGGACCCCCCTCTAGACCAGGTCCAGGATGAGCGTGAGCGGCGGGAGGAGGAGGAGTTTCAGGCTTGTTATCGTAGCGACCCGAACCTGGCTCGTTACCCAGTGAAGCCGCAGCCGAGCAAGGAGGCCATGAGGATGTTGACTCAAGTCTCCTTGGAAACTGTCGAGCCCGACCACCTGAACCTGAGACACACAGGTAGAAACACACCTGAACCTGAGACACACAGGTAGAAACACACCTGAACCTGAGACACACAGGTAGAAACACACCTGAACCTGAGACACACAGGTAGAAACACACCTGAACCTGAGACACACAGGTAGAAAGATGACCCTAACCCTAACCTGTCTGACTTGTGCTTTTCCACTTAGCTCTCTGTCAGAATCGGCTTCAGGGATTGGTCAGATCTAGAAGTCAGAGGTCGTTCTCTGTGGACCGGGCAGCCAATCACGTCAGCCCCACATCTCACCACCGCAGCCCGTTACCTCGGCAACATCTGGACCCAAGCTCCGCCCTCAAGAGGAACAAAAACAATGAGAGTGCAGCACAGACTGGGCGGAGCTTCAGCAGCTCAGAGGAGGAGCTGGAGACCACGCCTGACTCCACCAGCTGTGAAAAGCCTGACAGTGAGTGGCTACATGCTAAGTGCTAGCTAAATGAGGCTAAGTGGCTACATGCTAACTGCAAGCTAAATGAGGCTCGGTGGCTACATGCTAAATGTTAGCTAAAAGATGCTAGGTGGCTACATGCAGAGTAGAGAGCTTTCATCTTACTGTGTTGTTATATTATATTAAATGACACAAATAGGACAAAAGATCTTCAGGTTCCTCACGTTCCTCACGTTCCTCATGTTCCTCACGTTCTCCCAACACCACAGTGACTTTGTGTTCTCTCTGGCAATAATTAGCTCAGCATGATAATCCTCTTACAGCTGAGCTCTGGGTTTCCCTGCACGTCTTCTACAGCTGCTTAACATGTTGCTGTTAGTTACCGTTGCTGAAGATGTTGCTGTTACAGTTGCCCAACATGTTGCTGTTATTTACAGTTGCTCAACATGTTACAGTTGCTGAACTTGTTACAGTTGCCCAACATGTTGCTGTTAGTTACAGTTGCTAAACATGTTACAGTTACAGTTGCTGGACATGATGACGTTACAGTTGCTGGACAAGTTGCAGTTACAGTTTTTGGACATGTTGCAGTTGCTCAACATGTTGCAGGTCCTGCAGGTCGTCTATCAAGACATTCGGCGTCATGTTAACGAGTTAATCTGCTGCCTTCCTGTCATTGGGCCAGAAGTCACCTGGTCAGAGATAAGCTGCTCTGATTGGCTCAGAGGGTTCTTGCGCCTCCTCTCAGGTTGGGAGGTGACGGAGCAGCTCAGAGTTTCTGCTGCTGCCCTTAAGACATCCGGAGAGTAACAAGAACCAGGAGAATATTTATCTCACCATCAAACCGGATCGGCCCAGGTCCAAAGAACCGTGGAGGATCCTGGAGATCCCGTCTGATAATGTGATCCAGACTAGAACACCACCGCTGAATCACCGCCTCTACTGCTGCTCAATTGGATTAAAAGAAGAGAGAGTGGATTAACAAGCTTGGCTCAGGAGTCACTGTGAAAACAGAGACTGCTGGAGGAACTCACCTGTTGCCCAACCAGACAACAACGGGTCTGCACACCTGACGAGCAACATCACAGCAACTTCAGGATCCTCCGTTGATCAGGAGGTCTGGAGATTTCATGGCGATCTGCTGGATTTCTGTGGCTCAGATCTGGTAGTCATGCAGGAGGAGAGGGGCGGGATCAGCACTGTAATGTTGACAACAACTAGCAAACGTCCACCAGCATCTAGTTTACTGTTTGACCAACCAGATCACTTTTAGACTTCCAAACTATCTACATGCCAAGTCACAGTTCAAGCTAACAGCAGGCTAACAACAGGTTAATAACAGGCAAACAGCAGGCTAGTAACAGGCTAACAGTAGGCTAACAGCAGGCTAACAACAGGCTAATAACAGGTTAACAGGCTAATAACGAGTTAATAACGAGTTAATAACAGGCCAATAACAGGATAACAACAGGATAATACCAGACTAACAAGTGTGCAGTGAGTAGGAAGCTAGCTGAGCATTATGCTAACATTACGCGACAGACAGCAGGATGGGATCAAAGTTTAGAATCAGTAAATCTCATTTAGAAAGGTTGAACTGCTCAGCCTGCAGACAGAACTCAGGACAAACAACACCCACCAACACTGTGAGGAGGAGCTGTACGTTCACCTCTTCATCCTCCTCTTCATCCTCCTCCTCTTCATACTTAATGGCGCTCAGACAGACCTGTAAGTGGCTGCTGTGTGTGTGTGTGTGTGTGTGTGTGTGTGTGTGTGTGTGTGTGTGTGTGTGTGTGTGTGTGTGTGCGCGCGTTTGTGCGCGTCTAAAGCTGCTTGTGTGTAAAGACGGATTACAGACGACATGTTTCCATAGAAACAGAATGAGAGTAGGTCACACGCCATTTTATGGGTACCGTTGCCATAGCGACTAGTGAGGTGCGCTAACTTCTGTATAAACTCACTTTGGACTCACTGAGGTTCCGAACCAGCTGAAGGTTCAGAACCAGCTGAAGGTTCAGAACCAGCTGAAGACCCAGAACCCTCCGAAAGGTTCAGAACCCAGCTGAAGGTTCAGAACCAGCTGAAGACCCAGAACCCTCCTAAAGGTTCAGAACCCTCCTAAAGGTTCAGAACCAGCTGAAGGTTCAGAACCATCCTAAAGGTTCAGAACCCAGCTGAAGGTTCAGAACCCTCCTAAAGACCCAGAACCCAGCTGAAGGTTCAGAACCGTCCTAAAGGTTCAGAACCCAGCTGAAGGTTCAGGACCCTTCTGAAGATTCCCCACCGTGCTAAACCAGAACCAAAGTCCACGACCTTGATTGATGGATTTTGTGAGCGTTGCATGTGGGTCCTTGACATAGTGTTGGAAACAAAACCACCGTCCCTCTGGTCCAAACTCTCATGTCTGGACCAGCAGAGTGTCTCTGAGAGCCATTTAGTTCCTCTTCTATTATTATTCCACTAGAACCCTCTGGCCTCTTCTCTTTCCTTCTAGGAGACATGGACGGCCAACGGTGGGATCGTGGTTCCTGGCACGGCGAGCCTGCGCCGCTGTCCATGGTAGGACTAAGCCCCACCCATTGACCAATCTAAGCCCCGCCCCTTCTATTGGTCCATCTAACCCCACCTCCATCCTGTCTGTCCCCTCATCATGTCTGTCCCCTCATCATGTCTGTCCCCCATAATAATAATAATGTCTTTTTATTGTCATGTACATATACACATACACAAATCTTGACCTCTGCATTTAACCCATCCCTAGCTTATGGGAGCAGTGGGCTGCTGAGAAGCGCCCGGGGTTCAGTGTCTTGCTCAAGGACACTTCGACACATGACACGTCCCAGCCAAGGATCGATCCTGTCTGTCCCCATCATGTCTGTTCTCCATCCTGTCTGTCCCCTCATCATGTCTGTCCCCTCATCATGTCTGTCTCTCATCCTGTCTGTCCCCTCATCCTGTCTGTCCCCCACTTGTCCGACTGATTGGAACTCTGTCAAAGAGACGTCTGTAAAACTGTTGACAGGACGCCTCAGACGGCATTATGTCTCTTTCTATTATGAGTATTTGATCCGTGGAGGTTTATGTTTAAGGTTTAATATTTATTCTTTATTGTTGGGTCGATGCCCAGAAAACAGAAACTTTGTCACCGTGTTCACCAGGCGAACAACTGTCCCTTTAGTATCCACTCGTATAAACGTATGATTGGACTGAACGGTTAAACGACCACTTGTGTTTATTGTTCATCAGCAGCCGGTCACATGGCAACAGTCCAAAGATAGAGAGTGTCTGATTGGTCGAATTCTGCTGAATAAGAGGATGAAGGATGGGACAGTTGCCACGGATATGGGATCCCTGCTGGGACTCAAGGTGAAGTTCTTCTTCTTCTCCTTCTTCTCCTTGTTATTCTTGTCCTTCTTCATCTCCTTCTCCTTCTGGTCCTTCTTGTCCTTGTCCTTCATCTCCTTCTCCTTCTGGTCCTTCTTGTCCTTGTCCTTCTTCTTCTCCTTCTTCTCCTTTTTATTCTTGTCCTTCTTCATCTCCTTCTCCTTCTGGTCCTTCTTGTCCTTGTCCTTCTTCTTCTCCTTCTCCTTCTGGTCCTTCTTGTCCTTCTTCTCCTTCTCCTTCTTCTCCTTTTTATTCTTGTCCTTCTTCATCTCCTTCTCCTTCTGGTCCTTCTTGTCCTTCTTCTCCTTCTCCTTCTTCTCCTTCTTCTCCTTGTCCTTCTTCTTCTCCTTCTCCTTCTGGTCCTTCTTGTCCTTGTCCTTCTTCTTCTCCTTCTCCTTCTGGTCCTTCTTGTCCTTCTCCTTCTCCTTCTTCTCCTTGTTATTCTTGTCCTTCTTCTTCTCCTTCTCCTTCTGGTCCTTCTTGTCCTTCTTGTCCTTCTTGTCCTTCTTTTACTTCTTCTTCTTCAGTTTAGTGCCTTGCTGATGGTCAGTGTGTTGTCAGGTGGTCGGGGGGAAGGTGATGGAGTCTGGTCGTCTCTGTGCGTTCATCACGAAGGTGAAGAAAGGAAGTTTGGCTGACACTGTGGGACACCTGAGGCCAGGTAAACACACACACACACACACACCTGAGAATATTTTAGAATAACTCTTTCAGCTGTAACCCCGGCGCTGTGAAACAGACCTGGGAGCAAATTTAATAATTACATTCATCTCTTAATCCAGTTTGATAAAGATCAGGTTACACTAATATTATTAGTATTATACTGTTTGTAGAACTAACTTTTCTGCTTCCATATTTGTTGGCGTTTAGTCTTTTTTAACTGAGATGATAAAAAACACACAAGCAGCAATCTAACAGTACCATTACATTTATAGAGCCACTAGAACACTAAACCCTTAGATATCCTCTCATTGAGCAGCAATCTAACAGTACCATTACATTTATAGAGCCACTAGAACACTAAACCCTTAGATATCCTCTCATTGAGCAGCAATCTAACAGTACCATTACATTTATAGAGCCACTAGAACACTAAACCACTAGATATCCTCTCATTGAGCAGCAATCTAACAGTACCATTACATTTATAGAGCCACTAGAACACTAAACCCTTAGATATCCTCTCATTGAGCAGCAATCTAACAGTACCATTACATTTATAGAGCCACTAGAACACTAAACCCTTAGATATCCTCTCATTGAGCAGCAATCTAACAGTACCATTACATTTATAGAGCCACTAGAACACTAAACCCTTAGATATCCTCTCATTGAGCAGCAATCTAACAGTACCATTACATTTATAGAGCCACTAGAACACTAAATCACTATATATCCTCTCATTGAGCAGCAATCTAACAGTACCATTACATTTATAGAGCCACTAGAACCCTAAATCACTATATATCCACTCATATTCATATCATATATTCATAATGTGTCTTACAGTCACAGACTGGATGTGTTATGTTACTTTATGTTTGCTGTGGTGGTTTTTATAATTATTTTTCACAGCTGACAGAATAAGACGACAACACATTCATTAAAAGTTACAGTCACATCTATGGAGCTCTGGATGAAGCTTTATGTTATGAATCTAATATAATTATCATTATGTTATTCTTCCTTCATTTGTCAGTTTAAACTGTTACTTTGTATTTGTCTCATATTATTGTTTCTTTTTTCTTTGTAAAATATGTCTGTTTCCTTGTGCTAGCAGTCGTTGTGCTAAGCTAACCCTTGTACTGTAGTGTTCTGGTTGTTTTTGTCGCCATAACAACAGAAATGTACTCACAGATGTCTTCTCTCAGGTGATCAGGTTCTGGAGTGGAATGGTCGGCTTCTCCAGGGAGCGACATTTAATGAAGTTTACAATATTATCCTGGACTCCAAACCAGAACCACAGGTGGAGCTGGTGGTGTCCCGACCTATCGGGTAGGTCACAGGTCCATGAGTCGAACAATGTTCCTTCATAGTTCTTTAGATTATCAAACCCGTGTATATGTATTTTAACATTCACAAAATAACATGTGGACGTAGCATTAGCACTGTGCTAATGTGAGACCAAAGACTGTCCAGATAAGGTCAGAATGAACGAGCTGGTGCTTTTTAGATGTTAAGATTAAACCTTATGCTCCGATCTGGATCCTCCTTGAACCCTGTGACTCAGTGACCCGGTTCCTTAGTGAAATACTTAAAGGAGACTC
Source organism: Pholis gunnellus (assembly GCF_910591455.1). Classification (NCBI taxonomy): domain Eukaryota; kingdom Metazoa; phylum Chordata; class Actinopteri; order Perciformes; family Pholidae; genus Pholis; species Pholis gunnellus. Next base: position 22,303,337 of record NC_136543.1, on the reverse strand, counting down.
TCCAACACGCTCAGTAAGCTTAATGTGGATCACAGAGAACATTATGTATAATTACAGTGTTTTATTTGGCCATGATAATTTTACATGTTATATTATGTCACGTGGAGCTGTGTGTTCTCCTGATATACTTAAATAACTTTCCATTTAGACATAAAGATGCAGTACAACACACCACAAACTATATGATTATTTTCTCACATAGCTTTTAGTCCACAAAGAACCTGAAATTCTGTTCCGTTTTTAACAGATTACTATTTCTTTTCCAGAGATGTTTTAAAAGCAGCGGAAAGCTCCCATGTCCAGCTGGACTCCAGTAAGTTTGTTATTCAACATAACCACCAGAAAGAGACTTAAAACCACCAGAAAGAGACTTAAAACCACCAGAAAGAGACATAAAACCACCAGAAAGAGACTTAAAACCACCAGAAAGAGACTTAAAACCACCAGAAAGAGACTTAAAACCACCAGAAAGAGACATAAAACCACCAGAAAGAGACTTAAAACCACCAGAAAGAGACTTAAAACCACCAGAAAGAGACTTAAAACCACCAGAAAGAGACATAAAACCACCAGAAAGAGACTTAAAACCACCAGAAAGAGACATAAAACCACCAGAAAGAGATTTAAAACCACCAGAAAGAGACTTAAAACCACCAGAAAGAGACATAAAACCACCAGAAAGAGACTTAAAACCACCAGAAAGAGACATAAAACCACCAGAAAGAGACTTAAAACCACCAGAAAGAGACATAAAACCACCACCAAACGATCACACAGACTCAAAAGCACCACAAAAGAGACTGAAAAAGGCTAAAAGAGTCACCAACAGTTTGAATAAAAGTAATAGAGCACAAAACACAAAATGTTAAAGGAGAAATTTAAATAAGTCTGTAAGAATACAGCAACTTCTTGGCGTCTTCTCGATATTCTGTGTTCAGGTTCGAGTTCCTTCGACTCTCAGAGAGTTGATCCGTTCATCTCTGTCACGTCTCCCATGAGCCCCAGCGTTCTCTCCAGGAGGATGTCTGTAAGTTTACCCAGCATTTATGCACCACCACACGGCACAGTCCACAGCAATCAGCTGCAAACAGATGTTTCATTTTGATGTGTGTGTGTTTCAGAGTGGTATCAGACGTCCTCTGGTTCCCCGAATTCAGGTAACTGTAGCTTTAGAGAGGAGTTTTATAGTTATAGTGTTGAACAGGAAGCAGTTAGCCAGTAGCTGCTGATCAGAAACCAGTAGCCACTAACCCGTTACCAGTACAGCTGTGTGGGGTTCTGTAGATGATGCTGCTGTCCTGATATGAACCCCGTGTGTTCCAGGTGAAGCTGTGGTACGATAAAGTGGGTCTTCAGCTGATCGTCACGGTCCTCGGAGCCAAAGCACTTCCTGTCCGAGACGACGGCCGACCCAGAAACCCCTACGTTAAGATCTACTTCCTGCCAGACAGAAGGTAGAACTAGAACCCGTCTGTGGTCTAGGTGATCCTTAGAACATGAAGGAGGGTCAGTGTTACTTCTAGAAGTGAATGTGTAGAACTTTGTTTGTTACATTATTCCAACATATTTATGATCAGTTATCACTGATGGTCGATCTGCTGTTTATAAAACATCACTGACTTTATTCAGGACGGTTCTCTGTCTCCAGGACCGATTCAGGGACTAACTTAGGCAGATATTGGTGATGAGGCCCATCAGTTCATCTGCAGATCCTCCTGCTTCATTCTGTGTAACCAGTGGAGGTCTCCTATCTTTACAGTGATAAGAGTAAGCGCAGAACAAAGACGGTGAAGAAATCGGTGGAACCTCGGTGGAACCAGACCTTCATGTACTCTCCGGTCCCTCGACACGAGTTCAGAGACCGGATGTTGGAGCTGACGGTCTGGGATCAGGCCCGAGTTCGGGAGGAGGAGAGCCAGTTCCTGGGAGAGGTCAGAAGACACGGGGAACATAGAACCCGACATGTTCCACCTGTCTCTTCTTAAATAGTGTCCTAAGTTTGATCATCTCAGCTGTCTCTGTTATTTATGATGCGTCTCTTGTCTCTTGTCTCTCGTCTCTGTGTCTTGTGTCTTGTCTCTTGTCTATGTATCTCTTGTCTCTGAGTCTCTGTGTCTCTGGGTCCAGGTCCTGATAGAGCTGGACTCTGCTCTGTTGGACGATCAGCCTCATTGGTACAAACTTCATGATGTTTCCTCTGAGCTGCCCAGCACCTCCCCCTACCTGCAGAGGAGAGGACTGCAGCCTGAAGACAGTCTGTCCAGCAGAGGGCTGCAGAGTGAGACACACACACTAACACACACACATTCCTGTGGTTTTTGGTCTTCAGTTCATCATCTTTTTTTTATTATTCTTCTGTTGTTGATTTTGTTTTACTTTTCTCCCATGATGCTTTGCAGACAAAGGTCTTTACTATAACTCAGGTAATAACAGTTACATTATATTACATTACAGTCATTGAGCAGACGCTTTTATCCAAAGAGACTTACAATCAGTGTTTTCAACATCGGTATTCAAGAGAACTACTAGTCACCAGAAGTCATGAGTGCATCTCCTTTAAACATCTAAGAGCATAAACCAGAGCAAACGTACAGAAACAAACAAATACAATAAGTGCAACGAACTAATACGACTACGCTAAGTGGAAGGCTCAGGGTGTGTGTGTGTGTGTGTGTGGCTACTGAACTGTGAATCATTCAGAATGTAAAACATCAGTAGATTTATTAAACAGATGTTTTTACTTCATGTACTCTCAAATCTGAAATCAGGCCACGCCCCCTGTCCCTCACAAGGGTCAGCTGACTGCTATCTGAAGATAAAGTGGACTGATTGATTCTGCTGTTTCTTTGTTTGTTGGGAGTTCTGATGGTTCCAATCTTCAAAACTGGAAAGGACACCTGATCAGGAGGCTTTGAGAGGCTTAGCCAGTCCTCTTATATGAAGTGGTTCTGGATTCCTGGAGAGGTTCTCAGGGGTCCTTGATAGAGTTTGACAGGTTCTAGAAATCGTTTTCTGGAGGCTTTTCGAGCAATTGTGGATTTTAATAGGTCGATATAAAAACAAAAGATATGAATCTTCAAAAAGATCCAAGTATACCAAAGGGTTCACGACACCTCAGTACTATTTGAGAGGTTGATAGGAGTTCAGGTTCTTGGCAGGGGTTCCAGGATTGGTTCTTGTCCTTGTCTAAGTGAGTCCTCAAGAATCCTCATGATCTCTCTTGGTTTCCTCACAGGGTTTTCAGTTGTCTTCAAGGTTGTCCCAGGAGTTTTCAAGAGGATTACACAGGTCCTTGAGAATTTTCCAGCTGTAAATGAAGAAGTTTGAAATGTCCTTGAGGCGGTCCTTTATAGAGTCTCACAGGTCCTTCTAGAGATCCTTGTAAGTTGTTGGAAAGTGCCTCACGTTGTCACAGGGTTCTTAGGTCACTAGCATTCCTGATGGGTTGTTGTCTTTAAGGTTTTCCCAGGTGGGATTTCAAGGTTCTTTAAGAAGTTTTCAGTGGTCCATAAATCCTTGGAGGAGTTCTGTAGGTTCCTAGTAGTGTTCTAAAAGGATTCTGTGGTTAAGGGGGTTTCAGGAGTCCTTGAGGAGTTTCAGGACCCTGGACCCTCATGTGGAGGATTATGAGGAGCTGCTTCCAGGCCTAAACATCCTGTCTCTCTTTCTGCAGGGTCTCAGAGGATCAGTGACAGTGAGTTTTCAGACTGTGAAGACGGCATCGGGGTGATATCAGGTGAACTTTATGTCCCATCATGCACTGCAACTCAGCCCAGAAGATGTCAAAGTGAAATTCAAACGTCTGTGTGACCAAGCCCTCAGAGCCAGACTGTGTCAGGGTCCATGGTTCAGTGTCCATGGTTCAGGGTCCATGGTTCAGTGTCCATGGTTCAGTGTCCATGGTCCATGGTTCAGTGTCCATGGTCCATGGTTCAGGGTCCATGGTTCAGTGTCCATGGTTCAGTGTCCATGGTCCATGGTTCAGGGTCCATGGTTCAGTGTCCATGGTTCAGTGTCCATGGTTCAGTGTCCATGGTCCATGGTTCAGGGTCCATGGTTCAGGGTCCATGGTTCAGTGTCCATGGTTCAGTGTCCACGGTCCATGGTTCAGTGTCCATGGTTCAGGGTCCATGGTTCAGGGTCCATGGTTCAGTGTCCATGGTTCAGTGTCCATGGTCCATGGTTCAGGGTCCATGGTTCAGTGTCCATGGTTCAGTGTCCATGGTTCAGTGTCCATGGTCCATGGTTCAGGGTCCATGGTTCAGGGTCCATGGTTCAGTGTCCATGGTTCAGTGTCCATGGTCCATGGTTCAGTGTCCATGGTTCAGTGTCCATGGTCCATGGTTCAGGGTCCATGGTTCAGGGTCCATGGTTCAGTGTCCATGGTTCAGTGTCCATGGTTCAGTGTCCATGGTCCATGGTTCAGTGTCCATGGTTCAGTGTCCATGGTCCATGGTTCAGTGTCCATGGTTCAGTGTCCATGGTCCATGGTTCAGGGTCCATGGTTCAGTGTCCATGGTTCAGTGTCCATGGTTCAGTGTCCATGGTCCATGGTTCAGGGTCCATGGTTCAGGGTCCATGGTCCATGGTTCAGGGTCCATGGTTCAGGGTCCATGGTTCAGTGTCCATGGTCCATGGTTCAGTGTCCATGGTTCAGGGTCCATGGTTCAGGGTCCATGGTTCAGTGTCCATGGTTCAGTGTCCATGGTCCATGGTTCAGGGTCCATGGTTCAGGGTCCATGGTTCAGGGTCCATGGTTCAGTGTCCATGGTTCAGTGTCCATGGTCCATGGTTCAGGGTCCATGGTCCATGGTTCAGTGTCCATGGTTCAACTCCCGCTCTGTTTATCTCCAGACTACAGACTGAATCGACGGGACTCCACCCTCTCAATGCCGGAGCAGGAGATGTTGTCCAATCACTTCCCTCGATCCGATGTCGTCAGGATGAGGTCACGGTCGCCGAGCCAACCGCCTCCTCTCAGGTAACCAGCTGTGTGTGTCAACCAATGAGAGACTGAGCCTCCTGAAAGGCCTCACCTTCATTTCACTACACTCACTGTCACTTTCTCCTCACATTCCGACCTTCACTACCCTCTGACCCCCAACACCTTCACCCCTGTCCTCTGACCCCCTGACCTCTGGTTGCCAGTGGTAACCCTCTGTACCCGTTGTACCGTGAGGACGCTGTGCGTTTGCTACGAGGCTCCAAACTGAGCCGAGCATACTCTGATGCCGGCCAGTACAGCAGCCTGGAAAGGTAACTATGAGAAACACCTGGGTCACCTGGAGACTGACCAATCAGCAGACAGTCTTCAAACCAGCCAATCAGCAAAAATATATATCTAAATAATAAGAATTTATGACTAATTATTTAATCAAAACATCTCCCTGATACTGCTGGACCAGTAAAATACACGGTTACATGGTTTGAATATTGGTTGTAGTACTGGTTATAGTTAGTGGTGTAACGGATCACGGATTGCCATTTCAAGGCGTCATACTTTAACGAACTCCTCCTAGAGATTTAACCTGATTGACTTCAGACTTGGTCAGTGTGCTCTTCAGACCTTGGCAGTGAAAAGTTACTCAAAGATCAAAAAAGTTATCGTACTATGTATCCGTGTAGTGGCGTCAAAAAAACACCATTCGCCACGAAACAGGAAGTTGTTGTAACTCAGCCGTACATTGTCTAATCTGCTTCAAATCTCTCAGATCTCATAACTGACCCTGAACACATCTATATGACAATTTAGAATCATAGCAATAGCTCCACCTAGTGGCAACAGGAAGTTATAGGTTGTGTACTTTTACATCCTGCTCCTCACAGATTAATCAGATTCCTCTAAAATGTTGCCAGGAGAGCCTTCAGACCTTGATCATGCTTCATTGAGAACATTATAAGAAGTTGTCGGAGGGCGGCGACGTGGCGGCTCGGCGAATTTCAATCCTTCGCCATGAACGAATAAACTGATGTAACTCGACTCCACATCATCAGATCTTTACCAGATTTCACATGTTTGATTAGACTCCAGGCCTGAAGACATCTGCAGGCCAATTTTTAATCATAGTCATAGCGCCACCTACTGGTAACAGTAAGTTAAAGTCTCTATACTTTGGCTTGTTTCTCTTAGTAGGTAAATCAGATCAACATCAAACTACTTCCACACAAATGTAAGAAGTTCATAATGCCAGTTCATGAAGCTTTTGATGTTTCGTGGAACGCCGTTGCCGTGGTGACGCAGTCTTCGCCATGAAAAATGAAGGTAATTTTGAGAGGCTAAAAATGCTCGAAACATAAGCAAACTTGGCCCACAGAGTACAAGCCCGAAATGTAGTTATATAATATGATATTAATGCTTCAGAGTGGAAAATCGTCTCAATAGCGCCCCCTACAAAATGTAGACGATGTAGCCCTCGCAGTACATTTCACCTAGATGTATAAAATGTGGTAAGCAGTTGTATCACATGAAGACTCCGGGGTCCATGCTCTAAACCCAACCGGAAGTCAGCCATTTTGAATTTTGTATGAATTTCTCGTGGGTTTTTTTTCCATTTCCAGGTGCTGTACTACAAACTCCTCCTAGGGAATTAATCAGATCAGCTTACAATTTGGTCAGAACAATCTAAAGACCTTAGTGATGAAAAGTTACTAAAAGCTTGAGGTTTCATTGAACAACATGGACTTGGTGTAGCGGCCATTTTACATGGTTCGCTATCATCCATCAAGCTGTTGTAACTCAACTGTACTTTGTCAAAACTGTCCCACACTTGACATACTTGATTACTGTCATGATTTTAGGACTTCTGCATGCCAATATTAACTCATAGTCATAGCGCCACCTACTGGCAACCACGGACGTAAGCAGGATTCTATAATTCCAGCGGCCCAAACACTGAACTTATTAAAAGGGTTTGTGGGCACACCATGAGAAAAAGACTTCTCTGATCTAAATATGTGCAAACTAAGATGCTTGGGGAGCAAAAGTTAGATAACAAAGGTTCTCAACCCGTCAGTGGGCATTAGAATAAATGATCTGTCCAGAGCTTCTACAGGAGAATCAGGTTAAATATTACAATGAATGCTTCACATTACAATCTAAAGTTACAGAAGAGCTTAAAATGAAAACAGTGTTAAATTAAAGTGTTCAAGTAAAAGCAAATACACACTGTTCTGTTAACTTTAATGTAAGTCCAAATACAATCAGCAGCACAGCAGGGAGCTGAACCCCATCCCATAAACTGACAGTCTGTTATGTTACAAACACTGAAGCGCATTCACGCACATTCATTTTCTTAATGATCTTAACAGGCTTACATTTATGATTGTATCGGAGGTTCACTCAACACATTTGAGGCTTCAGACCTGGCAACATGATCTTGCTACGCTGCTGATCGACGCAGGAAATACCATCTAACTCGTGCACGCAGTGTGTGAGGGTCAAAGAAATGCACCGTGAGGTTTGTGATCCGTTGCACCCCTAGTTATAGTACTGGTTGTAGTACTGGTTTAAATACTGGTTTTAGTACTGGTTATATTCTACTTGTGCTACTGGTTGTACTTCTGTTTTCAGTCATAGAATATTGTTTTTAGTACTTTTTTACTACTGTTGTTGCTGGTTTAAATGGTGATTGAAGTACTGGATTTAGTTTTAGAACTGGTTATAGTACTGGTTTTACTAGATATAGTTCAGGTTATCGTTCTCGTACTGGTTGTAGTACTGGTTATAATACTGGTTTTACCAGATATAGAACAGGTTATTGTCCTCGTACTGGTTGTAGTACAGTTTGTAGTACTGGTCTCACTGGTTGTCTCTGTATATTCAGGAGGGCTCTGAGGAGAGCGTCCGTTGCCACCTCACTGGATTTTGATGACAGGTATTGCAACTGTAGTAGAAATACTCACAGTAGTAGTACTTGTAGTATTAGTAGTTGTCATCATATTCTCATGTACATGTGTTTTTCTGTGTGTAAGATATTTAAACGGTCCGAACCAAACTCTCTGGACAAAACAAATGATTAACGGGAGCTGTGAGGACTACAGGTGAGAACTTTCATTCTGTCAGGGGGTCAGAGTTAAAAGGGGGCGTGGTCTATACAGGTGTGACCCCGTAAGGGGCACACCTGTAGAGACCAGTAGGATCCCCCTCAAGGTGCAGGTGGGTTTGGAGTTCTGACGTGTTTCTGCTCTTCAGTCAGGGCTTCATTCCCGACTTCCCCTACGAACCCGAAGCCTACGACGAGGAACCGTTCAGGTAAACAGACAGTGGACAGGTGTAGAGGATGTTAGCAGGTCTTCAGAAATGACTAGCGTAGCGTAGCATAACTGAAGCACAAGTCTCCATGAACATCTTCCTTTATCGTCTGTTACTATGACTACGACCACTTTGAACCCTGCCCTTGCAGGCGCTGCCTTGCTTCCCTCATGTCAGGTTGGTTGTTTGAGTCCTGCTGGATTTTCTTCCAACAGGTCGAACCCTCAAGGCGGATCAACCCAGGCGAGTCCGACAGGATCTCCGGTCTTTGGCCATCGAGGACGCCAGCTGCCTTATGTCCCGCCCAAAGGAGCTTCAGACATAAGTACGTACGTTCGATACCTTTTAGGAAATGGCAACGGACAATTCTTGTGGTTCCTGGTGCAGCCAGCAGATATCTGGGTACTTCCTGTCCTCGTTGTTTAAGGCCCTGATCGGACAAGGTGGTTGGCTGCAACCTTGTATTCGCAACCTTGTATTCGCAACCTTGTATTCGCAACCTTGTATTCGCAACCTTGTATTCGCAACCTTGTATTCTTCCTGGTCCTGGTCCCAGTGATTAGCAGGCTAAGAAAAGTAGCACATAGGTCCTTTACCCTTGCAAAGTCCTCCAGCTCTCTCTGGGCGATCCTCCAAAAACCTCCACCTGAATGTGGTGGATTTGACCCCCCCCCTGTTTTATTAGTTTATCTTTCTCAGGTAAAGGTGGTTATTTAACTTCCAGGTTCAGGTACTACTATCTCATGGTTTGTTTTCATTCGTCTGTCTGATCATCTTTTTTTTCTTTTGCTGTCCATCAGTTTTGACCACACCCACCACAGGATCACCAATTGGAACTGTTGCCCCTCCCCCTGTCCATAAACAAGCCCCACCCCCTGTCAATCATCCACTGCCTCCTCTGATACGAATACAAGCCCCACATCCTCCAGGAACTGCCCCCCCACACACACCGGTACTAGCCCCAGCTCCGCCCCCAGCTCCGCTACAAGTCCAGGCCTCGCCCCTAGCTCCTGGACCTCTACCCGTACCTGCTTCGACACCAACACCTGTCCAAGCTCCGCCTCCAAGTCCTGTACCTCTACCAGTACCTGCTTTGACTCCAACACCTGTCCAAGCCCCGCCTCCAAGTCCTGTACCTCTACCAGTACCTGCTTCGACTCCAACACCTGTCCAAGCCCCGCCTCCAAGTCCTGTACCTCTACCAGTACCTGCTTCGACTCCAACACCTGTCCAAGCCCCGCCTCCAAGTCCTGTACCTCTACTTGTACCTGCTTCTACTCTAACACTTGTCCAAGCCCCGCCCCCTGCTCTTGCCCCTGTCCAAGTGCCACCTCCAGCTCTTGTACCTCTACCTGTACCTGCTGCGACTCCAACACCTGCCCAAGCCCCGCCTCCAGCTCCTCTACCTGTACCTGCTGCGACTCCAACACCTGCCCAAGCCCCGCCTCCAGCTCCTCTACCTGTACCTGCTGCGACTCCAACACCTGCCCAAGCCCCGCCTCCAGCTCCTCTACCTGTACCTGCTGCGACTCCAACACCTGTCCAAGCCCCGCCTCCAGCTCCTGGACCTCTACCCGTACCTGCTGCGACTCCTGTAGTCCAATCACTGCCACCACCTGAACCTGCCCCTCCCCCACAGACTCCAGGTGAGTCCATCACAGGTTTAATGTGTGAAAACAATGTCAGTGTAGAACCATTAGAACCAGTAACTGGTGACTCAGAGACAGATCTGTGTGTGTCAGACATGCTCTGTCATTTATTCATTTATTCATTCGTTCATTGGTTTATTGGTTTATCGGTTCATTCATTGGTTCATTCATTCATTCATTGGTTCATTGGTTAATTCATTGGTTCATTCATTCATTGGTTCATTGGTTAATTCATTCATTGGTTCATTCATTTATTCATTCGTTTATTCATTCATTCATTGGTTCATTGGTTCATCGGTTCATTCATTGGTTCATTCATTGGTTCATTCATTCATTGGCTCATTGTTTAATTAATTGGTAAATTGGTTCATTTATTCATTGGTTCCTGTGTTCATCTTTGTTTCATCATCATGATGTCATCACATCCCACCTATCCATGTCAGATCCAGACCGATGCCCAACGACACCTGGAGGGACCAGAAAAGGTAAATCAGAATCTCAGGTGGATCTGATTGTTGTCTCAGTGTGTATGTAGAGATGCTCAGAGTTCTTGCTGGTTTAACTGGTTTAACTGGTTTGATATCAGAAGGTTCAGTTAAGAGTCTGACCAATCATCTCTCTCTTTACCATGATGCAGAGGTCACATGGGAGGACCAGCTGAACAAAACAGCCAATGGTATGGCACCAACTGTTAGCCACACCCACCCCCAGACAGGTAGCTCCTCCCCCTTAGTTATGTGACACATTAGTGATTAAAGGGAGTAATTAGTCTCAGTCATCCATTTAATCTCGTTGGGTTAATTGATCCCTTCACCAATATACCATCTATTCATCCATCATTGTCCCACATTATAAACAAGAGTGTGGATATTTGAAGAATGATAACAACAATATCATTAATAAATAAACAGGAAGAACAATTCAACCGAACACCAGTCAGCAACTGACATTTAATTAAAAGAAGCTGGTGAAGTAGCAGCCTTCCATTCCTCGGCTGAGTCGTAACGTTAGCTCAGTGGTGCTACGTGAGCTAGCTCAGTGGTGCTACGTGAGCTAGCTCAGTGGTGCTACGTGAGCCGTCCACGGGTTCATCCCTCATTTCCTGGTTTGTGTGACTTGAAGTATTTGTGAATCATTTCTTGTCTTTCTTTTGTGTTCCATCCGTCCGTCCACTGTTGTAATGTGAAGGGGAGGAGCTACCACCGAGCAGAGGAGGTAGAGATTCTGTCTTCAGTATTTAAACTTCATGTCTCAGTCTTAACAGAAATAAGATGTTTTACATGTTGATCTTTCTGGTGACGTCATCGTTACTCTGTTGCTGAAGAAGAAGGTAAAAACTAGAAGACGCGCTGCTGAAAAACCTGGAAACTGGTTATTGAACTGCATTAAAATAGTTCATTATTAGAAACGTTGGAAGCTAAACTGTTAGAGGAAGTTGAAGATTATTCGAAGATGTTGTCTTATTTATTGCAACTGTAGGAAAATATGGAAAGCTTAAAATTTGATCAAATTACTATCTAGGGTCTTTTATTTTGAAAATGCAGCTATGTGTAGGCCCCCCTGATAAACTCCTGTTACCATGGTGGGGCTTTTATTTTGAAAATGCAGCCACGAAAGACGAAGCTGAAGGACTAGTTTGGATGACCTTTAGTCATCTCATTGGTTCATGCCCAAAAAATACAATTTGTCACTTAAAGTTTTTGTTTGAATGGTTTCTGTTGTTGAAAGTGGAGGAAGTTATCAGTGATGATGTCAGACGATCATACTGTGACATAACTCTGCTAAACCAGAACTATGACGTCATCAGTGTGATGTTATAAACAAACTCTCCTCTTCTGTCACTGCAGCTGTGACGAAGGATCCATCAAAGGTGAGAGCAGAGTGACATCAGTATTACATCACTGATGATGTCATACACCCGCTCACCTGTTGTCTTGTCCTCTGTCTCCAGATGAGGGACGGTCTGTCTTTTAAGTCATCAGACAGTGATGTCAACGATGTGTCGGTCACGAGGATCAGGTGAGACCAGGATCCAATCAGAGTAAAGTTTATTAAGATTACTTGTTTCTAGACAACAAACCTACTTGTTTAAGTTTAGACAACAAATCTACTTGTTTAAGTTTAGACAACAAATCTACTTGTTTAAGTTCAGACAACAAACCCACTTGTTTAAGTTCAGACAACAAACCCACTTGTTTAAGTTCAGACAACAAATCTACTTGTTTAAGTTTAGACAACAAATCTACTTGTTTAAGTTCAGACAACAAATCTACTTGTTTAAGTTCAGACAACAAACCCACTTGTTTAAGTTTAGACAACAAATCTACTTGTTTAAGTTTAGACAACAAACCCACTTGTTTAAGTTCAGACAACAAACCCACTTGTTTAAGTTTAGACAACAAATCTACTTGTTTAAGTTTAGACAACAAATCTACTTGTTTAAGTTCAGACAACAAACCCACTTGTTTAAGTTCAGACAACAAACCCACTTGTTTAAGTTTAGACAACAAATCTACTTGTTTAAGTTTAGACAACAAATCTACTTGTTTAAGTTCAGACAACAAACCCACTTGTTTAAGTTTAGACAACAAACCCACTTGTTTAAGTTTAGACAACAAATCTACTTGTTTAAGTTCAGACAACAAACCCACTTGTTTAAGTTCAGACAACAAACCCACTTGTTTAAGTTTAGACAACAAACCTACTTGTTTAAGTTCAGACAACAAACCCACTTGTTTAAGTTTAGACAACAAACCTACTTGTTTAAGTTCAGACAACAAATCTACTTGTTTAAGTTTAGACAACAAACCTACTTGTTTAAGTTTAGACAACAAACCTATTTGTTTAAGTTTAGACAACAAACCTACTTGTTTAAGTTCAGACAACAAATCTACTTGTTTAAGTTTAGACAACAAACCTATTTGTTTAAGTTTAGACAACAAACCTATTTGTTTAAGTTCAGACAACAAACCCACTGGTTTCTAGACAACAAATCTACTTGTTTAAGTTTAGACATCAAACCTACTTGTTTAAGTTTAGATAATACTGTTAACTCACGCCTGTACCGTCAGCTAAAGAAACCCATACTTCCCATAATGCATTGCTTATCCTCCAGCATGTTTTAGTTAACACGTTAGCATCTTGTTATTTGAATACCCTGTTTTTAGTTAACACGTTAGCATCTTGTTATTTGAATACCATGTTATTAGCATGTTGCTTGTTAGCATGCTCTTGTTTCTGTTATTATGTCAGAATGTTTTTGCTCTCCATCATTCCGTTTCTTGCGGGATGTTTCATCCGCGTACTGCTCTATTCTCCTCTCATTGGCTACAGCAGTCGGGCAGAGGCTCTAGAGGGCCAATCGGTGGAGTTGGGGGCGGGGTCAGAGGTAACACAGGAAGTAACGGTGGCAGAAGAGGGCACAGCCACGCTGCAGAAGAGCGAATCAGTGGAGGAAGAAGAGGAGGTGGAGCCTGAGCCTCCAAAGTAAGTAAGCAACAGTAGTGCCCTCCCCCACACACACGCACACTTCACAGGGTTTCACAGGTGTGTTTGCTCCTCCCCCTTCCTGCAGGGCGGCACCGGCCTCTGGAGCTCCTCTCACAAAGTCGTCCAGCGTCGGAGGCGAGATTTGTTCGTTGGGGAGAAATGACGACGACGATGACGACAAGAAGCGACGCTCGAGCTTCGGAGCAAAGATGATGGGAATGGTTGGACTGGGAAAGAAGAGTCAGAGCGCTTCCCAGTTAAACCCTGAAGGTGAGTCCAGACCTCTCCATTCAACGTCTCCGTCCACACTCATCATGGAGACTGAATGGATATTGTCCAACGTACCTGCTTGTTTACGTTGAGACAACAAACCTACTTGTTTAAGTCTAGAAAACAAACCTCTTTTTTTAGCTTCAGAAAAGCACGCAGAGTTACCAGCTCATATTCACATCTTCTTCTTCTTCTCCCCCCCCGCCCCCCCCTTCATTTATCTAGAGGAAGAGAAGAAGAAAAAGGTTGTGAGACTCCCTGTCCAGAGGAGTGTAGAAACGGGTTTAGCCATCGAGTTTAAATCACGTTTTACACGACAGCCGAGCCGGGACCCGGACGCCGACGACCCCAAACCTGGAGCGTAAGATATCCTTTCTCCTGACTCACTCTACCACGACTGTGTCACTATATATTTCACTCTTTTTAACCTCTCACTCCTCTTTTTCATGTGTCACTCCTCTCTTTAACCTCTCACTCTTCTCTCACTCCTCTCTTTAACCTCTCACTCGTCTGTATTTCAGGCTGATATTTCCAGGAGTGAAGTTGGCGTCAGACAAACATTTCACCGGTTTCCTGGATGGATTAGGCCCCGCCCAGCTGGCTGGACGCCAGACTCTGGCCACGCCCCCGATGGGTAAATAACCAATCAAAACGTTATTTACACTTTATATTTTTATTGTTAATGACTGTTATCTGTGACATCATATAACTTGAGCCCTTCTGATTGGCTAATTGGTGGTCAGGTGACATCCAGATTGGGATGGTGTACAGGAAGGAGCGTCTGGACGTGGAGGTGATCCGAGCCAGAGGGCTTGTGGGTAAACAAGGCAACAAGAACACTCCAGGTGAGAATACTACACACTACTATTATACTATAGTACATACTATCGTACTGTTCTACATACTATCATATTGTAGTACATACTATCACTGTACAACATACATCACACTGTACTAAATACTATCATACTGTAGTACATACTATGATACTATCATACTGTACTACAGTATTACATTCTTTCTTACTTTTCTTTCTCTGTGTATATGTGTGTGTTTGTGTGTGTGTGTATATATGTGTATATATGTGTGTGTGTGTGTGTATATATGTGTATATGTGTGTGTGTGTGTGTATATGTGTGTATGTGTGTGTATGTTGTAGCTCCCTATGTGAAAGTGTATCTGATGGATAACGGGAAGTGTGTGTTGAAGAGAAGAACTCGGATGGCAAGAAAATCTCCTGATCCACTTTATCAACAACAGCTGCAGTTTGAAGAAAGCCCCGAGGGAAAAGTACTGCAGGTACTATATACTATATATATATATATATATATTATACCACACATTGTACACATTGTGGGCGATGGTGGCTAAGTGGAGAGCAGGGCCGTCTTTCAGTCAGAGGCTCGGCGGTTCGATCCCCGGCTCTGTCGCATGTTGAAAACTGCTCCCGTAGAGTCTGATTGTAAGTTGCTTTGGATAGAAGTGTCTAAATGACTGTAAATGACTGTAAATGTACACATCTGTCTCCAGATCATCGTGTGGGGCGACTACGGTCGGATGGACCATAAATCTTTCATGGGAGCTGCTCAGATCTTATTGGATGATCTGGATCTGTCCGTCATGGCGATTGGCTGGTTTAAACTGTTTCCTGCCATCTCATTGGTGGATGCCGCCCTGGCCCCGTTGACCAATAAGGAGGTAGAGGGCGTAAAGTCGTAGTATCGACAGGATCCTCCTCTTCTCTGATGACATCATAGCGATGACGTAACAGCTGGTGTCACCAGGCGTGTGGCCACAGAGCAAAGGATACTGGGAAAAGAAAAGACAGTAGAGGCCATGTGACCTCCAGCTGTGACCTCCAGCTGCCAGCCAATCACAGCAGAGACACCGACATTAGATCATAGAGAACAAACAGACAGAAGAAGGTTCTTGAAGGTTCTACAGATATCACTGACAAGATTCAGGTTCTTGAAGGTTCTTAAACGTTTTTTTCTGAATCTTTTTGGAACATTTGTTTTGAATGTTGGAACTTTTTAACAAACTGAACTTTATCTTCTTTATCTTCTTTATCTATGGAAGCTTTTATAAATATTTACTTAAAGTTAAACAGTAAATGTGTTATAAAGAGTTTAATACTCTTCATAAAGTAAACAAACTATCTATTCATAAAGTTCAGTTTGTTTCATAATAATCTCTTCATAAAGTCAATAAATGATTTATTAATACTCTTTTCATTAGTTAGTTAATAAACAGCCAGTCATCACTCAGCTGCATGTTTCATCTCGTTGTTCTATATTTACATCTGCTTTTATTTCCTTATATGGAGGTTTAACTTTAAATGAGTTTAAAAGGGTGACCTCATGTTTGTTTTGGTGGAGAAACGTCATCAATGTCACATATCAGAATATTTGTACTATTTCTGCTTTTCAGTCACAATTTAAGTTTAATTTATTGACAAATAAATGTGTAGTCGCTTTATGCTACATAAGAACATATTCATGTAATTATTTATATTTCTTAATGTAACTGAATCATCATGTTGTTCGCCCTCCGGTCCAGCAGAGTTCGCTGTTCGCTTCCGCCGCTTCGCTCTCCTCAAAGCGAACCGTCGTTGACGCGGAACTCCGTGCGTGTGTTCGCGGCCCCGCTGGCTCTCTTTGTCCGCAGAAAAAGGAGCAAAATGTGCGCCGTGCGGCTGCTGCGGGTGTCGGTACACGAGCGGCTCGGCGCCGCCGCCGAAGACGTTCTGCTGCGGGTGGAAAAAGGAGAAGAAGCGGCTGAAATCCCGGCGCTAAGAGCGCTGCTCACCGAGCGGCTAACGGCGGCTGCGGAGGAGATTGTCGGTCTGTTTGAGGAAACCGTGGCGGAGTACGAAGACAGAGCCGAGCGGTCAGAGCGGGAGATCCAGAGCCAGAGGAGGCTGCTCGATGCCGTGCTGAAGCCGGAAGTCAAGCTGCACCGAGCAGGTGGGTCAGTTCCGCTCTCCTTCAAAATAAGACTCCTGTCAGATAAAAGCCTCTATGACTAGCGGTGACACAAGTATTGAGTGTAACACGGACTATAATCCTGTTTAATAATACTAATAATCATCTTCCGGGCGAAAGTACAAAGGCCCCGCAGCGTTAACAGCGCGTGCGCAGACTGTCGGCCTGATGTGCGGACTCTGAGGAGTTCAGCGAAAAAATGAGCAAAATGTTTCCATTGACGTGAAAAGAGAGCTGAACACCGTGAGGCCCTCGAGACACCGTGAGGCCCTCGAGACACCGTGAGGCCCTCGAGACACCGTGAGGACCGCGAGACACCGCGAGGACCGCGAGACACCGCGAGGACCGCGAGGCCCGCGAGGCCCTCGAGACACCGCGAGGCCCTCGAGACACCGCGAGGCCCTCGAGACACCGCGAGGACCGCGAGACACAGCGAGGCCCTCGAGACACCGCGAGGCCCGCGAGACACCGCGAGGCCCTCGAGACACCGCGAGGACCGCGAGACACCGCGAGGACCGCGAGACACCGCGTGGACCGCGAGACACCGCGAGGACCGCGAGACACCGCGAGGCCCTCGAGACACCGCGAGGACCGCGAGACACCGCGAGGCCCTCGAGACACCGCGAGGCCCGCGAGACACCGCGAGGCCCTCGAGACACCGCGAGGACCGCGAGACACCGCGAGACACCGCGAGGACCGCGAGACACCGCGAGGACCGCGAGACACCGCGAGGACCGCGAGACACCGCGAGACACCGCGAGGACCGCGAGACACCGTGAGACACCTCGAGGACCGCGAGACACCGTGAGACACCGTGAGACACCGCGAGGACCGCGAGACACCAGGACCGCGAGACACCGCGAGACACCGCGAGGACCGCGAGACACCGCGAGGACCGCGAGACACCAGGACCGCGAGACACCGCGAGGACCGCGAGACACCGTGAGGACCGTGAGGACCGCGAGGACGCTGCTCGTTACTGAGCCAGACGGACAACAGTTTACATGACGTCACATATTAAGTTTCAGGTGTTATAATGTGTTTGTGTTGCACGGAGTGATGACGTCACGGTCAGAGTGGAGCGGGAAAGTATTTTGTGATTTTTCCAAACGAACTGCTCCTCAGCCTCCGATCACCATGGCAACCAGTGACACACATGCACACAGGTGTTTCTGTGAGCTCATTGGTGCAGCTGATCAACACACAGAGGGCACAGCTCAAGTCTCTTCATTGCATCCTCGTTTCCCTCACTTGGCTCCTTTCCTTGCGTCTTAGTCCCTCCCACCAGGGATGCATGAAGGAAACCATGCGAGGAGAGAGGAGACGAGGAAACATGTTTTAAGAGACATGAGACGTCCTTTCCTCTGAAGCATCACGTGAAGCGACTTCTGTTTCTGATGACGAGGATCAGCTGATCACATCTGGATCAGCTGTCAGTCGGCTTTAACAGCTGGAGAGACTTTAGAGGAGTGTGAGTCTGTTCTCATGATCTCTGGACTAATAATAGTAACTAATAACACTAATAACTCATAAACACAGTGATCGTCTCTGGAGTCTGTTAAACTGTGTTCATGAGATCAGGATCATCTCTACGGTGGAATGTTTTCTTCTTATTTATGATTATCTGCGTCTGAACGTTTTAAACTGTGACGTCATCATGAAATAAGCAGAACATGATGATTGTTTCTCTGAAATGATGAAACTCATGAAACTCTGAATGATCCTCAGTGACTGAATGAAATGATGATCAATGATGTAAAGATTCACTTTCATCCTTTCATCATGAAGTTATTGAGGAAACATCATGAAAACACAAATCTTTACTAAATGAAGGAAGTTGTTTGTGGTTCTTTTCTTGTTCAGACTACAATGAACATCTATTTAAACCAGAGAACAGATCAAATATAAACTAGAGTTTAATCTGATCTTCACTGTTTACATGTTGAAACACGTCATCAGTCGATCGGCTGCAGCGTCCAATCACATCACTGATGAACACTGAGGGGGCGTGTCAGCCGTTAAAACACTTCCTGGAAGTCTGTTCTCGTGGTTCCTCGCTCATGGCTCCTCAGAGATCCCTCCTCTCTCCTCTCTCCTCTCTCCTCCCTCCTCAGAGCTAAATAAGAGCTTTGGGACGGCCGTCAATATGGCGGCGCAGAACAACTTCCTGTTCAAGTGAGGAGCGAGGAAATGACAATTTAGAGACTTGAGATGTACCCTGAGACACACACACACACACACACACGTGACTCCTCTCCCTCTCTCACCCACCCAGTCCCACCCTTTCAAAATAAAAGCCCCATGGAGTTACTGTATCTTAATAAATGTGAAGTTCAAGTCTTTTTTCCAAAGGTACGTCATCTGCCCCAATCACCGTGGTAACCAGTGACACACGCATGTGTTGTCATTTATGTGTTTCTATGAAGCAACAGACTCCGTCACACACACACACACACACACACACACACACACACACATATATATACATATACACGTATATATGTTGCAACGTCTGCGGGCAGCAGCCGCTCCGTCACACGTGTTGTTGTTGTTTGACGCTGTTGATTAGTGACGAACATCTGGTTGTTAAACAGAAATGAATATTTTAAAGCTTCTGAGATGTTTGAGATCTGATCTCAGAGCTGATCTTAAATATTAAACTAAAGCTGAAACCATCTGATGAATCACTAAATCATTAACAGTTATTTTAATAATCATTAAACATTTAAAGCAACAATGCTGATAAATAAATAAATAACTTTAAAACGTGTCTTTGATGATTAAAGGATTCATATTCAGATGTACTGTTGGACTCCAGCTTCCATTAAAGCTTCTCGTGAAGCTGAAAGTCTGAATCTAGTGAAGGAAACCGGATCATCTGGTGTCGTTGTGTCTCCTCAGTGATCCTGAACTACACAGACCTCCGGCCTTCGGTGGACCCTGCAGACCCGAACCAGACGGAAGCCGAACCCGTCGACAGCGACGCTTCCTGCCCGTCGATGCTTTGCTCTCCTTCGCCCGCCGACGATCCGCCCGCCTCGCCGAGCGGCTCGGCTGTCCACGGCGGCCTTGTTCCAGGCAGGAAGTGGACCGAGCACAGTCCGGCTCTGAGATCTTCGTGGAAGAAGAAGAGAGGACGGCCGCCGCTCGCCGTCAGGAACAAACGTAAGAGGTCGACTCCGGCGCAGAGCTTCAGCTGTCACGTGTGCGGACGCTCTCTGCAGGGGAAAGGCTTCCTGCTCAAACACGTCCTGCAGGTTTGCGCCGAAGACTCGGACTGCTGCTGCGGCTTCTGCGGCGTGCGGTTGGACTCTGCCGCCGACCTGACGGCTCACCTGCAGACGCACCAGGTGAAGAGCAAAACCTGCTCCTTCTGCGGGAAAACCTTCCAGTCGATTCTGGCGCAGGAGCTGCACGTGCGTCTGCACACCGGAGAGAAACCGCACAGCTGCGACATCTGCGGCAAGAAGTTTAGCCAGAAGGGCAACCTGTCATCACACATGCGCGTCCACGCCGCAGAGAAACCCTTCAAGTGTAAAGAGTGCAGCCGGGCCTTCTACCACATGACGTCTTTGGAGCGTCACATGCAGGATCACAGCGGGGAGGAGGTGTACTCCTGCAGCGTCTGCGGTCAGGAGTTCACAAAACGGCGCAGCCTGCGACGGCACATGGCGACTCATCGGAAGGACGTCGTTGACAAACCAAAGAGACGCCGCAGCTCGGCGCAGTCCTTCCTCTGCAAAGCGTGCGGTGATGCCTTTGACAAGAGGACCTCGTTGGTAAAACACGTGGAGACTCACCTGCAGGACCCGGACTGCTGCTGCGGACTCTGCGGACACCAGTACGAGTCCGCCGGCAGCCTCGCCGCGCACCTGCGCTCCCACCACGAGATCGGCAACACCTGCCACATCTGCGGGAAGACTTTCGGTGCTCAGGCGGCGCTGCTGATGCACATGAGGATCCACACCGGAGAGAAACCGTACTCCTGCAGCTCCTGTGGGAAGAGCTTCAACCAGAGCGGCAACCTGAAGACGCACCTGAAGACCCACACCGGGGAGAAGGCGTTCTCCTGCAGTCTCTGCGGGAAGGAGTTCATCCAGAAACAGACTCTGGACATTCACGTCCGCTTCCACAACAAAGAGAGACGCTTCCTGTGCCAGGTGTGCGGGAAGGGCTTCATGCAGGAAGTGGACCTGAAGAGACACATGCTGATCCACACCGGAGAGAAACCGTACAGTTGCCGGGTGTGCGGGAAAAGCTTCCAGGCCAAGCGGTCGCTCAACGGACACCTCAAAGTCCACGCGGCTGAAGGGGGGGAGTCGGGCCCGGAGCCGGACCAGAACTCAGACGGCCTCTACTCAGGATTCATCCAGCTGTAGAGCTTCAGAGGACAGACTGCTGACTCTGCACGTTATGGACAAAAACTGTAACCAACAAGGTTCAACTTTTCAGTTCGACAACTTTACTGTCTCATTAAGTCAGTTCTGTACTGTGTGGTACTCAATACTACTCAGTACTACTCAGTACTACTCAGTACTAGACTGTCTAGTACTCAGTTCTGTACTAAATGTCAGAAACATTCAGTCTCTTTAAGTTTGATATCAATAACAACATAAATCAATAAAGCTAGATTTCAAAACTTTAATTAAAATACTTTTATAAACAAACATTGTTGACGTGTTTATGACGTTCTGTATGTCGCCACACCCTCCGTTAATCCTCCTTTGAACACTAAGTTTGTTTTTAATGTTGAGTCTCCAGACTTCTCTTGGTAGCTCTCTTTAGAAACCTGAACCAGTCCTAACTATAAACCTGAGTCAGCCCTAACTATAAACCTGGACCAGTCCTAACTATAAACCTGGACCAGTCCTAACTATAAACCTGGACCAGTCCTAACTATAAACCTGAACCAGTCCTAACTATAAACCCGAGCCAGTCCTAACTATAAACCTGGACCAGTCCTAACTATAAACCTGGACCAGTCCTAACTATAAACCTGGACCAGTCCTAACTATAAACCTGGACCAGTCCTAACTATAAACCTGAACCAGTCCTAACTATAAACCTGAGCCAGTCCTAACTATAAACCTGAGCCAGTCCTAACTATAAACCTGAGCCAGTCCTAACTATAAACCTGAACCAGTCCTAACTATAAACCTGAGCCAGTCCTAACTATAAACCTGAGTCAGTCCTAACTATAAACCTGAGTCAGTCCTAACTATAAACCTGAACCAGTCCTAACTATAAACCTGGACCAGTCCTAACTATAAACCTGAGCCAGTCCTAACTATAAACCTGAGCCAGTCCTAACTATAAACCTGAGTCAGTCCTAACTATAAACCTGAGTCAGTCCTAACTATAAACCTGAGTCAGTCCTAACTATAAACCTGAACCAGCCCTAACTATAAACCTGAGTCAGTCCTAACTATAAACCTGAACCAGTCCTAACTATAAACCTGAACCAGTCCTAACTATAAACCTGAGCCAGTCCTAACTATAAACCTGAGCCAGTCCTAACTATAAACCTGAGCCAGTCCTAACTATAAACTTGAGCCAGTCCTAACTATAAACCTGAACCAGTCCTAACTATAAACCTGAACCAGTCCTAACTATAAACCTGAGCCAGTCCTAGCTATAAACCTGAGCCAATCCTAACTATAAACCTGAGTCAGTCCTAACTATAAACCTGAACCAGCCCTAACTATAAACCTGAACCAGCCCTAACTATAAACCTGAGTCAGTCCTAACTATAAACCTGAACCAGTCCTAACTATAAACCTGAGTCAGCCCTAACTATAAACCTGGACCAGTCCTAACTATAAACCTGGACCAGTCCTAACTATAAACCTGGACCAGTCCTAACTATAAACCTGAACCAGTCCTAACTATAAACCTGAGCCAGTCCTAACTATAAACCTGAGCCAGTCCTAACTATAAACCTGAGTCAGTCCTAGCTATAAACCTGAGCCAGTCCTAACTATAAACCTGAACCAGTCCTAACTATAAACCTGGACCAGTCCTAACTATAAACCTGAGCCAGTCCTAACTATAAACCTGAGTCAGTCCTAACTATAAACCTGAGTCAGTCCTAACTATAAACCTGAACCAGTCCTAACTATAAACCTGGACCAGTCCTAACTATAAACCTGAGCCAGTCCTAACTATAAACCTGAGCCAGTCCTAACTATAAACCTGAGCCAGTCCTAACTATAAACCTAAGTCAGTCCTAACTATAAACCTGAGTCAGTCCTAACTATAAACCTGAGTCAGTCCTAACTATAAACCTGAACCAGACCTAACTATAAACCTGAACCAGCCCTAACTATAAACCTGAGTCAGTCCTAACTATAAACCTGAACCAGTCCTAACTATAAACCTGAGCCAGTCCTAACTATAAACCTGAGCCAGTCCTAACTATAAACCTGAGCCAGTCCTAACTATAAACCTGAGCCAGTCCTAACTATAAACTTGAGCCAGTCCTAACTATAAACCTGAACCAGTCCTAACTATAAACCTGAACCAGTCCTAACTATAAACCTGAGCCAGTCCTAACTATAAACCTGAGCCAATCCTAACTATAAACCTGAGTCAGTCCTAACTATAAACCTGAACCAGCCCTAACTATAAACCTGAACCAGCCCTAACTATAAACCTGAGTCAGTCCTAACTATAAACCTGAACCAGTCCTAACTATAAACCTGAGCCAATCCTAACTATAAACCTGAGTCAGTCCTAACTATAAACCTGAACCAGCCCTAACTATAAACCTGAGTCAGTCCTAACTATAAACCTGAACCAGTCCTAACTATAAACCTGAGTCAGTCCTAACTATAAACCTGAGCCAGTCCTAACTATAAACCTGAACCAGTCCTAACTATAAACCTGAGCCAATCCTAACTATAAACCTGAGTCAGTCCTAACTATAAACCTGAGCCAGTCCTAACTATAAACCTGAGTCAGTCCTAACTATAAACCTGAGCCAGTCCTAACTATAAACCTGAGTCAGTCCTAACTATAAGCCTGAGCCAGTCCTAACTATAAGCCTGAGTCAGTCCTAACTATAAACCTGAGCCAGTCCTAACTATAAACCTGAACCAGTCCTAACTATAAACCTGAGTCAGTCCTAACTATAAACCTGAGCCAGTCCTAACTATAAACCTGAGTCAGTCCTAACTATAAACCTGAGCCAGTCCTAACTATAAACCTGAGTCAGTCCTAACTATAAGCCTGAGCCAGTCCTAACTATAAACCTGAGCCAGTCCTAACTATAAACCTGAGTCAGTCCTAACTATAAGCCTGAGCCAGTCCTAACTATAAACCTGAGTCAGTCCTAACTATAAGCCTGAGCCAGTCCTAACTATAAGCCTGAGTCAGTCCTAACTATAAACCTGAGTCAGTCCTAACTATAAACCTGAACCAGTCCTAACTATAAGCCTGTCACGGGGCATGGTGGAGGACTCAAGCGCAGACCAGGCAGAGTAGTATGAAGAGAGTAATTTTAATGAACAAAACAAACCAAATGTAGACCATACAGGAATCGGCAGGGGATCCACAGAGCAGAACAGAGACGAGGGAGGAAATTCCAGCAGGACAGGGAAGACAGACGGGAAAACCGGGAACAGGACAAGCCGAACGGGCGGGTAGACAATACAAGGATCTGGCAAGGAGTAACTGAGGGGCAGGAGTTTATGTAGGGGGAAGAACAGGTGAGAGGAGTTGTGCTGATGAGGGGGAAGTGCTTGATTGGTGATCAGAGGCAGGTGAAGGGAATAGGCTGAGGGAGTGACTGACAGGTAGAGTGAGGAGGGTAGAAAAACACAGAGGCAAAGCCTAATCATGACAAAGCCTGAGTCAGTCCTAACTATAAACCTGAGTCAGTCCTAACTATAAACCTGAGTCAGTCCTAACTATAAGCGTTATCAAAGAGGAGAGTCTTAAGCCTAGTCTTACATGAGGTGAGGGTTTCTGCCTCCTGGACTGAAACTGGAAGCTGGTTCCACAGAAGAGGAGCTTGGTAACTGAAGGTTCTGGTTCTTGTTCTACTTTTGACCAATCAGTTCTTTGTAGGCGAGCAGAAGGATTTTAAATGATGTTCTAGATGTTACAGGGAGCCGGTGCAGAGAAGCTGATCCAGCAGTCACATGATCTCTGTTCTTAGTTCTTGTTGGTTCACGAGCTGCAGCGTTCTGGATCAGCTGGAGAGATTTCAGAGCAGCCTGATAATAATAACTAATGCATGAACTCCTGTGTCTGCATGGCTTTGAGACAACATGTCTGATTTATTCACTGTTACGTAGTGTAATGGTAAAACATCTATATCAGTATCATGAAATGGTTAGAAACATTAGAACAGAGTTAGACATTTAGCTCTGTCCAAACATGGGTAAGAACAGATAGCTCTGTGTCGACATGATTTGTGATCAGATCAGGAACTGAGAGTTACGGTTTACTTTAGAGGGCCGTAAAGACAGACACAGGAAGGTCAGAAAGGGTCACACTGGGGGTTTGTTCCTGTCCTGGGGATGTGTAGGTTAATGTAAATGAATCTGACAATGAGATCAATGGAAAATGGGAGATCAGATCAACCAGCGTAAGACACCTTTGACCTGTCTAAAGGAGGAGACTCTTCCTGCTTTAGTATATAGTGTGTGAGGATTTGAACTGATGTTGAAGAAATGCTCCCAGCAGACTGTGTGAAGAGCTGTGTTGGGGATTCTCTCTCTTGCAAGAGAATAAATGGAAAAGGACAACTTTGAATGATTTGGAGACTTGGATTATTTTGATTTGCGAATATCACTCTCTTCTCCCGATTAACATAAAAATATTCTACGACAGTAGTGAGAACAGTCAGTCAGTCAATCAATGTCAGCAAACATCCCATAATGATTTAATGCAAAAACATGAAGCTATCAAACACGCATCACTACTTTACAGTTAAATATTCAACATTTATTCCAACACGAAAAAAAGCAGCAAATAACATCTTATTGTAGTCGCCCTCACAGGCAATTCAGTATAATATATATATATACATACAGTATATATATATTATACTATATACTGTATATATATCATATCATAATATTCAGTATAATATATATACAGTATAATATATATCATATCATAATATTCAGTATAATATATATATATACATACAGTATATATATATATTATACTATATACTGTATATATATCATATCATAATATTCAGTATAATATAAAACACACACACACACATAGAGATATAAGCTCTGAGGAGTTTTCACTGTTAACTCATCATCTCTATGAAACGTTGATTCCTCATGAACGAGTTCAGAAGAGACTGAGGAACGATGAAGAAGAACAGATGTTCACTTTGACTAATATGTAGCTTACAGAGCTCTCATGTCTCCTTACCTCCTCCTCCCTCACTGCCTACCCTGGTGTCCTCATGTCTCCTTACCTCCTCCTCCCTCACTGCCTACCCTGGTGTCCTCATGTCTCCTTACCTCCTCCTCCCTCACTCCCTACTGTCCGTGCTGGATCTGTCCTCGTTGTTTTAAAGCTAACTAAGTTGTTAGCATGACATCATCCAGCTAGCCTAGCCTGTCTGGTGCAGCTAGTGGAGAAGCTTCACGTGCTGCTTCTCTTTCCCGCTAGTCTGCTGTGTGATTGTGAGCTCAGGCTGATCTGGGATCAGATCTTTGACTGAAGTTTCTCCTCAAACTTCTCCTCTCAGGATACTTCCCAAGTCTCTTAATTGTCGTTTCCTCGCTCCTCGATCCTCGCTCGAACCGGAAGTTGTTCTGTGCCTCTCTGAGGAGAGAGGAGAGAGGAGAGAGGAGAGAGGAGAGAGGACAGAGGACAGAGGAGTGAGGAGAGGAGGGAGGAGAGAGGAGGGAGGAGAGAGGAGAGAGGACAGAGGAGTGAGGAGAGAGGAGGGAGGAGAGAGGAGAGAGGACAGAGGAGTGAGGAGAGGAGGGAGGAGAGAGGAGGGAGGAGAGAGGAGAGAGGACAGAGGAGTGAGGAGAGAGGAGGGAGGAGAGAGGAGAGAGGAGAGAGGAGAGAGGACAGAGGAGTGAGGAGAGGAGGGAGGAGTGAGGAGAGAGGAGAGAGGAGAGAGGAGAGAGGGGAGAGGAGAGAGGAGAGAGGAGTGAGGAGAGAGGACAGAGGAGTGAGGAGAGAGGAGGGAGGAGAGAGGAGAGAGGACAGAGGAGTGAGGAGAGGAGGGAGGAGAGAGGAGGGAGGAGAGAGGAGAGAGGACAGAGGAGTGAGGAGAGAGGAGGGAGGAGAGAGGAGAGAGGACAGAGGAGTGAGGAGAGGAGGGAGGAGAGAGGAGGGAGGAGGGAGGAGGGAGGAGGGAGGAGAGAGGAGTGAGGAGAGAGGAGAGGAGGGAGGAGAGAGGAGGGAGGAGAGAGGAGAGAGGACAGAGGAGTGAGGAGAGGAGGGAGGAGGGAGGAGAGAGGAGGGAGGAGAGAGGAGTGAGGAGAGAGGAGAGAGGAGTGAGGAGAGAGGAGTGAGGAGAGAGGAGTGAGGAGAGAGGAGAGAGGACAGAGGAGTGAGGAGAGGAGGGAGGAGTGAGGAGAGAGGAGGGAGGAGGGAGGAGGGAGGAGGGAGGAGGGAGGAGAGAGGAGTGAGGAGAGGAGGGAGGAGAGAGGAGTGAGGAGAGGAGGGAGGAGAGAGGAGGGAGGAGAGAGGAGGGAGGAGGGAGGAGAGAGGAGAGAGGACAGAGGAGTGAGGAGAGGAGTGAGGAGAGAGGAGGGAGGAGGGAGGAGAGAGGAGGGAGGAGTGAGGAGAGAGGAGGGAGGAGAGAGGAGAGAGGAGTGAGGAGAGAGGAGTGAGGAGAGAGGAGAGAGGACAGAGGAGTGAGGAGGGAGGAGGGAGGAGAGAGGACGGAGGAGTGAGGAGAGAGGAGGGAGGAGAGAGGAGAGAGGACAGAGGAGTGAGGAGAGAGGAGGGAGGAGAGAGGAGTGAGGAGAGAGGAGTGAGGAGAGAGGAGAGAGGACAGAGGAGTGAGGAGAGAGGAGAGAGGAGAGAGGAGGGAGGAGAGAGGAGAGAGGAGAGATGAGAGAGGAGAGAGGAGGGAGGAGGGAGGAGTGAGGAGAGAGAAGGGAGGAGAGAGGAGAGAGGAGGGAGGAGAGAGGAGAGAGGAGAGAGGAGGGATCTCTGAGGAGCCATGAGCGAGGAACCACGAGAACAGACTTCCAGGAAGTGTTTTAACGGCTGACACGCCCCCTCAGTGTTCATCAGTGATGTGATTGGACGCTGCAGCCGATCGACTGATGACGTGTTTCAACATGTAAACAGTGAAGATCAGATTAAACTCTAGTTTATATTTGATCTGTTCTCTGGTTTAAATAGATGTTCATTGTAGTCTGAACAAGAAAAGAACCACAAACAACTTCCTTCATTTAGTAAAGATTTGTGTTTTCATGATGTTTCCTCAATAACTTCATGATGAAAGGATGAAAGTGAATCTTTACATCATTGATCATCATTTCATTCAGTCACTGAGGATCATTCAGAGTTTCATGAGTTTCATCATTTCAGAGAAACAATCATCATGTTCTGGTCAAACACGTCAAAGAATGAACATGTCAAACTAAAGATCTGATTGGTTGAACACTATGACGATCAACAACATCGTCCCCGTTCACTTAACCTGCACATGGATTCACTGGTGAGTCTGCAGGCCTGGGGCCTCTCTTCTACCTAGAGACACAGAGGTGAACTCTGATTGGATCAAAGCTCTACTTAAAACAAGCTGCACTGAAGCAGAGCAGCTGAGGAGCACAGTAGCTGTGCTATGAGAACATAAGATAATGGGAACAATATTTATATAAATTATAATACATGTAGTGTGTTTAAGAACAATGATTAAATTATAAAATAGCTATAACTTTGTGATTCTGTTTAGAACAGCAGAGAAGGCTTTGCAGGCCCTGACGGCCACCACTGATCAGTCCTATATGTATATGTATATATATGTGTAGTATATATATACAGTCTCTGTAATATCTGTAGTATCTCTTTTATCTGTCCTCCAGTCCAGCAGAGGGCAGACTTCTGTCTCTACTCGGTGACCCGGATCACCTCCGTGTTGTTTTCTTTCCTTCTGGCCGGAGGACAGAGCTCTTTACAGGGATGTCTCTGACAGAACACCCGCCGCGGTTCGGGCTCCGGTCCCTGACGGTATCGGTGTCGGAGCAGCTGACCCGGGTCGGGGAGGAGGTCTTGAGGAGGCTGGAGAAGCGGAGCTTCGGTGGCTCCGGTGGTCGCCTCCTCCGGCTGCTGCTCACTGAGCGGCTCGCGGCGGCGGCGGAAAGGATCGTGGAGCTGCTGGACCGGGAGGTGGAGGACTACCGGCGGCAGCTGGAGCGGCAGAACCGGCTGCTGGAGGCGGTGCTGAGTCCGGTGGTCCGATTGAACCGGACCGGTGAGTTTAAAACAGACAACAATCAGATGTATTGATTGGTGTGACGTCACAGCTCCATTGATATTAGTAATAAACAAAAGAACCTTCTGGTGTAAATGTAAGAAGAACTAACTCATCAAAAACATAATTACATAAAGTCCTCTAAATAATAATTAAGACCAGAGAGATGGTGGTGGACTTCAGGAGGAAGACGACGGCTCCACAACCGCTGAGAGTTCTGGGAGAGGACGTGGACATGATGGAGGAGGACAAGTTCCTGGTGTCTCCATCAACAACACACTGAACTGGAAGAACAACATCAAGGCTGTGCACAAGAAGGGGAGGAGTCGACTCTTCTTCTTGAGGGAACTTCGATCCTTCAACGTGTGCAGCGAGATGTTGGAGATGTTCTACCAGTCTGGTGTGGTCAGTGCACTTTAATGCTCTGTAGTCTGCTGGAGCAGCATTGGAGCCGGAGACACCGACAGACTCAACAAACTGGTTCAGAGGCTCCATCACTGGCTGCAAACAAGACAATCTGGAACAGGTGGTGGAGAGGAGGACACTGAAGAAACTACTCTCCATACTGGATCACCAGGACCCCCCTCTGACCCACCTGCTGCAGGGACAGACTGATCCAGATCCAGGAGAACATTCCTGCCCTCTGCCTTTAGACTCTATAATGAATCACCTCTGGCCAAATCATACACAACACTATAGCACTGCTACACTGTTGTTGCTGCTGTTGGCAATCTTGTGCACTACTGTTTAGTTTATTCTTTCATTTTTCTTAGTTAATTTAATACAATTCTATTTAGTGTATATACTGTGCATTTAAAAAAAAATTAATAATAACGTTATAATTCACCTTCAGGTACTCATGTTCTCTGAGCAGAGCCTGAAGGCATCATGATGTCACTGAAGTGAACCTCCGTTGGTTAGCCGTTAGCGGTGCTGCTAACGTTACTAGCTCTCTTCTGATTGGTTGTTTACAATGTAACATTATCAGAGACTAGAAACACATGTTTTACTGAATATTGGAGAACAATCGTCAGTAAAACCGTATTTACACTGTGATGGTTAACGTTAAACTGTGGGGGGGTCAGTACGGATCCACTACGGTCCTTCACTACAAATCAACATAAAAAGGTCACAGTTTGACTCAAATCTGCAGCTCTGAATTAATTGGTTGTCTTTTTTTTCTTCCAGACTCCATCAGGACGACCGAAAACCGACAAACCCACCCCCATACGGCCCCGCCTCCTGAGGTCGACCCCGCCCACCCCCATACGGCCCCGCCTCCTGAGGTCGACCCCGCCCACCCCCATACGGCCCCGCCTCCTGAGGTCGACCCCGCCCACCCCCATACGGCCCCGCCTCCTGAGGTCGACCCCGCCCACCCCCATACGGCCCCGTCTCCTGAGGTTGACCCCGCCCACCCCCACACGGCCCCGCCTCCTGAGGTTGACCCCGCCCACCCCCACGCGGCCCCGCCCAGCTCCGCCTCCTCAGACGTCTCTGCGGCCGACAGCGGCGACGACTCGTCCGGCATTAAAGGAACTCTCGCGACAGACGGAGGACGACGGAGGCGGCCGGCGGCTCACCGCTGTCGGATCTGTGGTAAAACCTTCCGTCACAAAGGGAATCTGGTGAAACATGCGGAAACACACTCGGACAGTCCAGAGTGTGGAGTCTGCGGAGAACATGTCGAGTCCTCAGACGGTTTGTTGGACCATCTCAGATCTCACAGAGAACCCGTCGGATCGTGTGAAATCTGTGGGAAGACATTTCAGAACGTGGAGACGCACCTGAGGAGTCACACGGGGGTCAAACCGTTCGGCTGCGACGTCTGCGGCAAGAGCTTCCCCCGACCCGGAGCGCTGAGGAGACACAAGAAGATCCACGGCAGGAGGATGCATGATGTCTGTCCCCTCTGTGGACTGACCTTCACCCAGAACCAGCTGCTCCAGGACCACCTGAAGACCCACGAAAAGGACGACGGAGACGGCGATGAGGAGGTAGACAAAGAGGACGATCGGTCTGAGACGCCGAAACCAAAGAGAGACAGAAGATTTGTTTCCTCTTGGCTCTGCTGCAGAGTCTGCAGCGACTCCTTCCACAGCCAAGGGTTCTTGAGGAAACACGCCGAGACGCACTGCAGAGACGCTCGGAGCATCTGTGGCGTCTGTGGACAGGAGCTGGACTCAGCTGACGGTCTGCGGACTCACCTGCAGTCCCACCGAGAGACTGGCGGGACCTGCGGCGTCTGTGGAAAGAGTTTCCAGAACATGGAGACGCACATGCGAAGCCACACAGGAATCAAACCGTACCGCTGCATAGTCTGCGGCAAGCGGTTCCCCCGACCCGGAGCGCTGCGGCGCCACAAGAGGATCCACGGCGGCGAACAGCCACACGTCTGCCGGCACTGCGGAAAGACGTTCGTGGAGAGTGGCGCCCTGAAGATTCACAGCAGGGGTCACTCACGGGACACGAACGAGGACGCCGAACCGCCGCCGGACTCACAGAGTCCCGAGATGGAGACAGGTCAGAGTGTCGAGGAGCTCATCCAGGAGTTGACGCCAATGTCCGACGGCTGTAAAGTCTGTGGAGATTATTTTCAAAGTAAAGGTAGTTTGAGGAAACACGCCAAGAGTCACTCGGCAGAGTCCATCTGCGGCGTCTGCGGTGAAAGTTTACTGCCGTCCGAGACCCTGACGGACCACCTGCAGACTCACAGAGACGCCGATAAGATCTGTCATGTCTGCGGTAAAGCCTACCAGAACATCGAGACGCACATGCGGAGTCACACCGGCGTCAAACCGTACCGCTGCTCTGTTTGCGGAAAATCCTTCCCGCGGCCCGGCGCCCTGCGGCGCCACAAGAGGATCCACAGCGGGGAGCGTCCGTACATCTGCGAGTTCTGCGGGAAGACGTTCATCGACAATGGCGCTCTGACGACGCACATCAGGAACCACACCGGAGAGAGACCGGCGCACCGCGTCTCCTGCGAGACCTGCGGGAGGAGCTTGGCATCCGTCCACGTCCTGGAGGTCCACAAGAGGATCCACACCGGAGAAAAGCCGTTCCGGTGCCGCGTCTGTGGGAAGGCCTTCAGACAGATCGGAGGACTGAACGCCCACCTGCTGACCCACACCGGGGAGAAGCCGTTCAGCTGTAGCTTTTGCAACAAGAGCTTCAGCACCAAAGGGTACCTGGAGACCCACATCCGGTTCCACAAGAAGGAGAAACCGTTCAGCTGCCACCTGTGCTGGAAGGCCTTCGTCACCAAGAACGACCTGAAGAAACACCTGCTGACGCACAGCGGAGAGAAACCCTACAGCTGCAGCGTCTGTGGGAGGAGCTACCAGGAGAAACGCTCCAGAGACGTGCACCTGAAGGTCCACACCGAGGTCCACCTGGACACCAAAGAACCAATCAGGAGGCAGGACGGCCTGCAGCCAGACTTCCTCCAGCTGTAGAGTTCATAGACTGGTTTTATGTTCTGTCGGACTGGGACGACTAAACTTCACAAAGATGTCAGCTTTCATTTTTCTAAATAAAATAAAAATAGAAACACATTCTCAGATGTTTTTTTTCTAGAGTCATACGAGAAGCATTAAATCTCTCAGAAGCTCAAAAACAGCAAAATGTTTTGTGGCGTTTTTGCTTTTAATTTTTTGATTTTCTGTTGATCAGCTGATTGATTACCGACATTTTTGAAGAGGTGACACGTTTGAGGATGTTTGAAATCAAACACGTATTTTATTTAACCTCTAAGCCTATTTTGAGCCCTCCGCTCGAACATGTCATACCCGTACTCTAAGGGGCTCATCTCTCTAACTACGAGGTCTATTTGAATCATTTCAATGGGATTATAACACTTGTGATAGTTTGTTAATGTGTACATATCAGTGTCAAATAAAAAATGTTCAGGTTCGCCTGGAAAAAAAGCACTTTTGTCTTTGAAATAATGCAGCAGTGAGCCTGAAACTCTCCACAATCACAGCACAACATGTCAGCAGACCTTTTTAAAACAGGTTTTACTTTGATAAAGTGAAGCAGGCCAAGTTGATAGAGGTTGGAGTACAGAGAGTTCATGCCAGCTCAAGCCAAAATTCTGAATTTTCCGAATTTTGGAACCAGGTTTCCAGCTGTTCTATTCTAATTTTATATACAATATAACTACATATTTCACTTGTTTTATCACTAACAGGGTTCAATCTATCTAATACAGCAGTTTGGCATCATTCTGAACCATTTTTGATCTCTCAGGGGCCTGATTTATGTGTTTTATAATTATAACACATGTAGTGTATTTATGAAAAATTATTAAATTATAAAATAGCTCTAACTTTGTGATTCTGTTTAGGCCAGCAGAGAAGGCTTTGCTGGCCCTGACGGCCCAACACTGGTATATATATGTATATATATATATATACATATATATATATACATATTTATCATTGTCGTCTTTCAGAGTTTTTATGACATTTACAGTGTGTTTGTTGACGTTCTTTAGAGAACCGTCTGTAACGCCGTATGTTCGATGCTCTGCTGGAGTCGGCGTGGTGCGTTCAAGTCAAACCTTTTCTGTCACACAAAAGGAACATTCTTAAACAAATACCTTTTTTTATTAACAGGAGAGTGTGGGAGGAAGAGAGGGAGTGTGTGTATAAGTGTGTGTGTATGTCTGTGTGTGTGTGTGTTGACAGTGTGTGTGGGATCATTTCCAGGAAGAGGTACAGGGAGGTAAACTGTGTGTGTGCGTGTGTGTGTGTGTGTGTTTGTGTTACAAAGTGACTTCCTGGTCCACCGGGTGTATCCTGTTAAGACACACACAGTGGGTTGTATTTGTGTGTTCATTAACTTTATTAACAACCCACACACTGATTCTGACCTCACAATCAACTTGGTGATATAATAAATCTGATTGAAATGATACAGATTGAAATCCAAAACATGAATAAACTCTTGTAGGTGAGAAATCAAATAAACACAAAATAAGATCTCATTATCATGACCAGTATGAGGAGGAAGGATTCAGATCCTTTACTGCAGTAAAAGTACTGATACCACAGTGTAATAATACTCTTTTAGCAAAGACACTAGCACCACACTATAGAGATACCCCGTTACAGTAAAGATGCTAATAACACGGTGCAAACATAGTTATATTAAAAGTACTAAAATGATGTTTTAAAATTACTCGGTTATAGTAAAAGTAATAATACCAGGTAAAAATACTCTTAATACTCTATTATACATTATTACTAATACATTAACAATATTAACATTATTACTAATACTAATACACGGTTTGAAGGAGAGAATTATGAAAGATATCTGTGGATTCAGGAATTCTCATGCTTGCTAAGCTATCGTTCGGCCATGACGGTCTCTTTTTTTGTGATGATATCTGCATTCAGAGTGCGTAGCTCGCTGTAGCTCGCCGAAAAATACGTGGTATTGTGCTGGAACTTGGTAGTTTATATATTACTTTGTGTATAATTGTGTTTTGAGTGAGTAAAATGACTTTTTTTGTATAGTTTCTCAGAATCTCGTCATTAAGTAGGTATATAGCATGTGGGTAAACTTCATTATATTCGTTTCGGAAAAGTGATTTATACGACGCTCTTCTTCGCAAAACACTCTCGTGACGTCCAATTAGGCGTCGCTCGGGGTTAAAACAAGCTGCACTGAAGCAGAGCAACTGAGGAAAACAGTAGCTGTGCAATGAGAACATAAGATGATGGGACAAATATTTTTATAAATTATAATACATGTAGTGTATTTAAGAAAAATTATTAAATTATATAATAGCTATAACTTTGTGATTCTGTTTAAACCAGCAGAGAAGGCTTTGCAGGCCCTGACGGCCACCACTGTACTTTAGTAACCCTATTACTAAAACACTAACACTATTAACATAATTACTAATATATTAACCATATTAACACTATTACTAATACATAAACATTATTTACATCATTAATAATATAATAATAATAATAATAATAATATTAATAACATGAACAACATATGAACAACATATGGTCAACATATGAACAACATATGGACAACATATGAACAACATATGGACAACATATGGACAACATATGGACAACATATGGACAACATATGGACAACATATGGTCAACATATGAACAACATATGAACAACATATGGTCAACATATGGACAACATATGGACAACATATGGACAAAATATGAACGACATATGGACAACATGAACAACATATGGACAACATATGAACAACATATGAACAACATATGGACAACATATGAACAACATATGAACAACATATGGTCAACATATGGACAACATATGGACAACATATGAACAACATATGGTCAACATATGGACAACATATGGACAACATATGGACAAAATATGAACAACATATGGACAACATATGGACAACATATGGACAACATATGAACAACATATGGTCAACATATGAACAACATATGGACAACATGAACAACATATGAACAACATATGGACAACATATGGACAACATATGAACAACATATGGACAAAATATGAACAACATTTGGACAACATATGAACAACATATGAACAACATATGGACAACATGAACAACATATGAACAACATATGAACAACATATGAACAACATATGGACAACATATGAACAACATATGAACAACATATGGACAACATGAACAACATATGGACAACATATGAACAACATATGAACAACATATGGACAACATATGAACAACATATGAACAACATATGGACAACATGAACAACATATGAACAACATATGAACAACATATGAACAACATATGAACAACATATGGACAACATGAACAACATATGGACAACATATGAACACTATGGACAAGATTTGACCATGGAAAACGAACAACGGTTATAGAAAACAATGTTAATCGATCTCACAGATTGCTGTCTTCACGACTTCGGTGGCCCTTATCAGACTGGTGATGACCGATGATAGGGGCGTCCACCAGTCCGGGGCTCGATGGTCCGAACGGCGAAACACACTCCCTCCTAAGAGGGACCGCTTATCGCAGCCTTTGGAGGGCGAGAGATCCGCAACTCCGACCGGTGGTCACAAGGCTACAGCGACAAGCTCCAATATGTCTTGATCGTAGACACATCTTTGTTTAAGCTTATGCTACCATGGTAGCTAGCCTACGTAGCGAGAAGATGAAAAGGGACTGAACTCAGGATGACACCGGAACTTATAGACGACGGGGGTCATCCGAGGTCACAGGTGACTTTGTTGATATAAATACTCGACCTGCGCAGGCCCGAGACAGAAGCTATCTAGTGATAAGCCCCGCCTCTGGCGTCAGTAAGGATGAAATAGAACCTGTCTGACACGCACACACACATACGCGCACGCACACACACACACCTACACACATACGCTCACACACACACACCTACACGCACACACACACACCTACACACATACGCTCACACACACACACCTACACACATACGCACACACACACACACACCTACACACATACGCTCACACACACACACGCACACACACACATACGCTCACACACACACACGCACACACACACATACGCTCACACACACACACCTACACACACACACACCTACACACATACGCACACACACACCTACACACATACGCTCACACACACACACACACACACGCACACACAAATACGCGCACGCACACACACACACACCTACACACATACGCGCACGCACACACACACCTACATACATACGCGCACACACACACGCACACCTACACACATACGCGCACACACACACACCTACACACACACACGCACGCACACACACCTACACACACACACACACACACACACCTACATACATACGCGCACACACACACCTACACACACACACACACACACACACCTACACACACACACACACACACACCTACACGCACACACACACACACACACACACACACACACACACACATACACCTACACGCACACCTACACGCACGCACACACACACACACACGCACACACACACACACACACAAATATGAATCATTGTAATGTTACATGTTGTCCCCCCTCATCATGGTAATTGAATTTTCCCTCCGAAGTCTCTGAGGGGACGAGAGAGACGCGCACGCGCACACACACACTATTATCACGACGGCACTCGTGCCCTCCGCACCCCCCTCAGAGCGTGTACGTGTGCGCGTGTCCGCCGTGCCTCGTCGTGTTGGCCGCGCAGACTGGAGGAGCTGCGGACCGACGGTTACCGGGACGTTTCTCTCGGTTCCTCTTCTCTCCGCTCTCGAGCCTCCGGTAATATGTGACGTGTTTTCCCGGTTCTCTCCGGTTTGTTTCCGTGGAAACGTCTTCTGGTCTTTGTGTGAACGTGAAGCAACAGGAAGCTGTGAG
The DNA here is from genome assembly GCF_910591455.1 of Pholis gunnellus. NCBI lineage: Eukaryota > Metazoa > Chordata > Actinopteri > Perciformes > Pholidae > Pholis > Pholis gunnellus. Next base: position 22,265,860 of record NC_136543.1, on the reverse strand, counting down.
CAGGTAAACAGTCCTTTACTGCAGTACAAGTACTAGTACACACCGAGAATACACCGCTGACAGTACAACTCTGTATACATGTAGTTAAAGTATTTATACATGTAGTTAAAGTAGTTCAAGTCAAAGTGTTGATTGATGAGGAAAATGTTTCTGGATTCATATTAACGTGAATGTTTCATTGGAACTCTGCAGCAATATATATATGTATATATATATATATATATATATATATATATATATATATATATATATATCAATGAATCAGTTCATTGATGAGTTCATCAAATTTAGATCAAATAATAGAATAAATATAAGTATCCTTATTGCATCTCTATAAGGAGTTGATATCGAGATGCAATCAACTATATCAACTCCTTAATTCTTTCTTCTTTGTTTTATATGTATATGTCAGTTTCCCTGCACCTCGTCTGACAGGCTCATCATGCTGCCCAGGTGGCCCCTCCCCCCGTGGCCCCGCCCCTCACTGCTCCTCCTCTTCCTCCTGGTCCAATCAGCTGATTCCTCTCAGTCAGCTGACAACACCAGCGAGGTCCTCCAGGAGGTGACTCTGGCGGCCATCTTGCCTCTGACTAACACGGACTACGCGTGGGCGTGGCCTCGCGTGGCCCCGGCGCTCATCCAAGCGGTGCGGCTGGTGAACTCCAATCCCCGGCTGCTGCCGGGCCTGAAGCTCCAGCTGGTTCACGGCAGCTCGGAGAACCGCGACGGCTTCTGCTCGGACTCCATGGCGCCGCTGGTGGCCGTGGACCTGAAGCTGGCCCACGACCCCTGGGCCTTTGTGGGGCCTGGCTGCGACTACTCGTCCTCGCCTGTCGCCCGCTTCACCACCCACTGGGATGTTCCCATGGTGACCGCCGGCGCCCGTGCCATCGGCTTTGAGCACTATGCGGCGGTCACCAACACGGGCCCCACCCACCAGAAGCTGGGCGAGTTCAGCGTGAGGATCCAGGACTCGTTCGGCTGGCGGCGTCACGCCATGTTGATCTTCAGCGACAACAAGGACGCCAACGACGACCGGCCATGCTACTTCGCCGTGGAGGGTCTGTACACTCTGCTCGGAAAACGCAACGTCAGCATCCGGGACCTTGCGATCAAGGCCGACAACGTCAACTACAAGAACGTGGTCCAGGAGATCCGGGACAACGGTCGAGGTCTGACGCTTCCACTGCTTTCACTACTTCCACTGCTTTCACTGCTTCCATTGCTTTCACTACTTTCACTGCTTCTACTGCTTTCACTGCTTCTACTGCTTCCACTGCTTTCACTGCTTCTACTGCTTCCACTGCTTTCACTGCTTCTACTGCTTTCACTGCTTTCACTGCTTCCACTGCTTTCACTACTTTCACTGCTTTCACTGCTTCTACTGCTTCCACTGCTTTCACTACTTTCACTGCTTCCACTGCTTTCACTACTTGCACTGCTTTCACTACTTTCACTACTTCCACTGCTTCCACTGCTTTCACTACTTTCACTGCTTCCACTTCTTTTACTGCTTTCACTGCTTTCACTACTTTCACTGCTTCCACTGCTTTCACTACTTTCACTGCTTCCACTGCTTTTACTGCTTTCACTGCTTCCAGTGCTTTCAGTGCTTTCACTACTTCCACTGCTTCCACTGCTTTCACTACTTTCACTGCTTCCACTTCTTTTACTGCTTTCACTGCTTTCACTGCTTTCACTACTTTCACTGCTACCACTGCTTTCACTACTTTCACTGCTTCCACTGCTTTTACTGCTTTCACTGCTTCCAGTGCTTTCAGTGCTTTCACTACTTTCACTGCTTCCACTGCTTTCACTACTTTCACTGCTTCCACTGCTTTCACTACTTTCACTGCTTTCACTACTTTCACTACTTCCACTGCTTCCACTGCTTTCACTACTTTCACTGCTTCCACTTCTTTTACTGCTTTTACTGCTTTCACTGCTTTCACTGCTTTCACTACTTTCACTGCTTCCACTGCTTTCACTACTTTCACTGCTTCCACTGCTTTTACTGCTTTCACTGCTTCCAGTGCTTTCAGTGCTTTCACTACTTTCACTACTTCCACTGCTTCCACTGCTTTCACTACTTTCACTGCTTCCACTTCTTTTACTGCTTTCACTGCTTCCAGTGCTTTCAGTGCTTTCACTACTTTCACTACTTCCACTGCTTCCACTGCTTTCACTACTTTCACTGCTTCCACTTCTTTTACTGCTTTCACTGCTTCCACTGCTTTCACTGCTTTCACTGCTTTCACTACTTTCACTGCTTCCACTGCTTTTACTGCTTTCACGGCTTCCAGTGCTTTCAGTGCTTTCACTGCTTTCACTGCTTCCACTGCTTTCACTGCTTTCACTGCTTTCAGTGCTTTTACTGCTTTTACTGCTTTCACTGCTTTCACTGCTTTCACTGCTTTCAGTGCTTTTACTGCTTTTACTGCTTTCACTGCTTTCACTGCTTTCACTACTTTCACTGCTTCCACTGCTTTTACTGCTTTCACGGCCTTTCACTGCTTTCACTGCTTCCACTGCTTCCACTGCTTTCACTGGCCCCTCCTCTTCTTCTCTTCCTTGTTTTGTGTCCTTATCTTATGTTCAAAATAAAGTGTCTGTCTCACACACACACACTAAGTGAGGCCATCTGTTGTCGGCTCAGAGTCGTGACGTCTCCTGTGTGTTAAATTACAGAGTTAATCTGTTCATGTTGTCCAGAAACACATGTTTACGGTTTAGTACTGTTAATAGACGTCTACAGTGGTCTCACACAGAAACACGTTTACGGTTTAGTACTGTTAATAGATGTCTACAGTGGTCTCACACAGAAACACATTTATTGTAAGTAACATATGTAGTAACAGAAGTGTTAAAGATGTAGTGACAGATGTAGTAACAGAAGTGTTATAGATGTAGTAACAGACGTGTTATAGATGTAGTAACACATGTGTTATAGATGTAGTGACAGATGTAGTAACAGATGTGTTATAGATGTAGTGACACATGTAGTGACAGATATGTTATAGATGTAGTGACAGATGTAGTGACAGATATGTTATAGATGTAGTAACACATGTGTTATAGATGTAGTAACAGATGTGTTGTAGATGTAGTAACAGACGTGTGACAGATGTAGTAGCAGAAGTGTTATAGATGTAGTAACAGATGTGGTGACAGACGTGTTATAGATGTAGTAACAGACGTGTTATAGATGTAGTAACACATGTGTTATAGATGTAGTGACAGATGTAGTAACAGATGTGTTATAGATGTAGTGACAGATGTAGTGAGAGATATGTTATAGATGTAGTAACACATGTGTTATAGATGTAGTAACAGATGTAGTAACAGATGTGTTATAGATGTAGTGACAGATGTAGTGACAGATATGTTATAGATGTAGTAACACATGTGTTGTAGATGTAGTAACAGATGTTATAGATGTAGTAACAGATGTAGTAACAGATGTGTTATAGATGTAGTAACAGATGTTTTAACATCAACCTGGGACTACATCTTCTTCTTCTCTAAGATTTGAGTGTGGTTCTGGTTTCTTCTTCAGTGGTGTACCTCTGTTGCTCCTGGGACATCCTCAGGAATCTGATGGTCCAGTTCTGGAAGGACGGGGTGGAGTTGAAGGACTACGTCTTCTTCTTCATTGATCTTTTTGCTGAGGGTCTGGGGGGGCGGGGCCCCGTCCGGCCGTGGTTCAGAGGAGACCAGGAAGACTTCGCCGCCCGCCACGCTTTCAGGGTGACACTTTTTATTTACTATTATTATTTTTTTATTAGTGCTGGGCAACGAGATGCGAGGGCCCGTTCATCGCTGCTCGCAGCTTTAATTATTACTGTTATTTATTATTTGTATTTGTATTTCTCATTAGTATTGTTGTTTTTGTATTTTTGTTCATGTTTTTTGATCATACAATAATTTGAGGTATGATATGTAACCATGGTCTTCTGAATAATAGTTCATATAAATATATTTTAATATATATTTAGTTTAGTGGAAGTCAATGAAACACAAATTCAAATCTCTCTTCCTGTCTGTCTCTCTACCTTTTAATCTCTCTACCTGTCTGTCTCTCTACCTGTCTGTCTCTCTTCCTGTCTGTCTCTCTACCTGTCTGTCCCTCTACCTGTCTGTCCCTCTACCTTTTAATCTCTCTTCCTGTCTGTCTCGCTACCTGTCTGTCTCTCTTCCTGTCTGTCCCTCTACCTTTTAATCTCTCTACCTGTCTGTCTCTCTACCTGTCTGTCTCTCTTCCTGTCTGTCTCTCTACCTGTCTGTCCCTCTACCTGTCTGTCCCTCTACCTTTTAATCTCTCTTCCTGTCTGTCTCTCTACCTGTCTGTCTGACAGAGTGTGAAGGTCTTAACCTACCTGGAGCCTCAGAATCCAGAATATCTTCAGTTTGTTCAAACTCTGAAGAACGACGCAAAGAAAATGTTCAACTACACGATCAAAGACTCTCTGGTACAAAACACACCATATATGTATTTTATATATTTATATATGTGTACATTGATATACTGTATGTATAGATACATATATATACCTGGTGTCTCTCTCTCTGTCAGTATAACCTCATCGCTGCAGGATTCTATGATGGTGTCATGATGTACTCTCAGGCCCTGAATGAGACACTGAGTGAGCAGAGACCAGGACCAGGACCAGGAGAGGTCCTGAGGCCCAGAGGAGACGTGGTGACCAGGAGGATGTGGAACAGAACCTTCTCAGGTGAGGACAGATGTTAGATATTTATTTCTATTTCTATCTGAGTCACATGGGAACCTGCAGCTCTGTGGTTGACCAATCACAGCACAGCCGGGAGGTAAAACCTGTCCAGGTGGTGATTGGGGGACATAAAAAACTATATGTTTATGTCTGTTAGTGGACTGTAGTGGGCTGTAGTGGGCTGGGGGGGGGGCTGTAGTGGACTGTGGGGGGCAATGGGGCCCTGCCACAGTGAGAACCAGAGTCTCAGCAGTGTTTGGTAAATTTAGGGACTCACCGGCCAATCAGAGAGCCCGGTGGTTTTCTTGTCCTGGTTGGTGGTTTGAGTCCCAGACATCCGGTCCTCATGTTCCCAGCTGGTCTAGTTTATTCACACACTCTCTCACACACACTCACAGACACACTCTCTCACACACACTCACACACTCACACACACACAGACTCACTCACACACACTCACACACTAACACACACACACACAGACACTCACACACACAGACACACACAGCCGTGAGAACGTGTGACTGAGAACAACAGAACTCTGGTTCCCATGGTGACCTCACAGAGCACGGAAGCTCCTGATTGGTCAGTCAGGTCTCATTAGGTTAATTATTATTGTTATGACACGGTGATGATTTAAAGTCCTCTGGTTCAGATAGTGGACTCTGTGAATCTTGAACCAGGAGCTGTGAGAGTCTGGACCAGAACTGGTCTGTAAAACATTTTCAAATAACATAAACATGAAACCTCGTCGATCCTCGATCCTCGACCCTCGATCCTCGATCCTCGATCCTCGACCCTCGATCCTCGACCCTCGATCCTCGATCCTCGACCCTCGATCCTCGATCCTCGATCCTCGACCCTCGATCCTCGATCCTCGACCCTCGATCCTCGATCCTCGATCCTCGATCCTCCTCGATCCTCGATCCTCGATCCTCGATCCTCCTCGATCCTCGATCCTCGACCCTCGACCCTCGATCCTCGACCCTCGATCCTCGATCCTCGATCCTCGACCCTCGATCCTCGACCCTCGACCCTCGACCCTCGACCCTCGATCCTCCTCGATCCTCGACCCTCGATCCTCGACCCTCGACCCTCGACCCTCGATCCTCGATCCTCGATCCTCGATCCTCGACCCTCGATCCTCCTCGATCCTCGACCCTCGACCCTCGATCCTCCTCGATCCTCGACCCTCGACCCTCGATCCTCCTCGACCCTCAATCCTCCTCGATCCTCGACCCTCGATCCTCCTCGATCCTCGACCCTCGATCCTCGACCCTCGACCCTCGATCCTCCTCGATCCTCGATCCTCGACCCTCGATCCTCCTCGATCCTCGATCCTCGATCCTCCTCGATCCTCGATCCTCGACCCTTGACCCTCGATCCTCCTCGATCCTCGACCCTCGACCCTCGATCCTCGACCCTCGATCCTCGATCCTCGATCCTCGATCCTCGATCCTCGACCCTCGATCCTCGACCCTCGACCCTCGACCCTCGATCCTCCTCGATCCTCGACCCTCGACCCTCGATCCTCGACCCTCGACCCTCGACCCTCGACCCTCGATCCTCGATCCTCGACCCTCGATCCTCGATCCTCCTCGATCCTCGACCCTCGACCCTCGATCCTCCTCGATCCTCGACCCTCGATCCTCCTCGATCCTCGATCCTCGACCCTCGATCCTCGATCCTCGACCCTCGATCCTCGACCCTCGACCCTCGATCCTCCTCGATCCTCGACCCTCGATCCTCCTCGATCCTCGACCCTCGATCCTCCTCGATCCTCGATCCTCGATCCTGGACCCTCGATCCTCCTCGACCCTCGACCCTCGATCCTCCTCGATCCTCGATCCTCGATCCTCGACCCTCGATCCTCGATCCTCCTCGATCCTCGATCCTCGACCCTCGATCCTCCTCGATCCTCGATCCTCGACCCTCGATCCTCCTCGATCCTCGATCCTCGACCCTCGATCCTCCTCGATCCTCGATCTTCGATCCTCCTCGATCCTCGATCCTCGACCCTCGATCCTCCTCGATCCTCGACCCTCGACCCTCGATCCTCCTCGACCCTCGACCCTCGATCCTCGATCCTCGACCCTCAATCCTCCTCGATCCTCGACCCTCGACCCTCGATCCTCCTCGATCCTCGATCCTCGATCCTCGATCCTCGACCCTCGATCCTCCTCGATCCTCGACCCTCGATCCTCCTCGATCCTGGACCCTCGATCCTCCTCGACCCTCGACCCTCGATCCTCCTCGATCCTCGATCCTCGATCCTCGACCCTCGATCCTCCTCGATCCTGGACCCTCGATCCTCCTCGATCCTCGACCCTCGATCCTCGACCCTCGATCCTCAATCCTCCTCGATCCTCGATCCTCGATCCTCCTCGATCCTCGACCCTCGATCCTCGACCCTCGACCCTCGATCCTCCTCGATCCTCGATCCTCGATCCTCGACCCTCGATCCTCCTCAATCCTCGACCCTCGATCCTCCTCGATCCTCGATCCTCGACCCTTGACCCTCGATCCTCCTCGATCCTCGACCCTCGATCCTCGACCCTCGACCCTCGATCCTCGACCCTCGACCCTCGACCCTCCTCGATCCTCGATCCTCGATCCTCCTCGATCCTCGACCCTCGATCCTCGACCCTCGACCCTCGATCCTCCTCGATCCTCGATCCTCGATCCTCCTCGATCCTCGACCCTCGATCCTCGACCCTCGACCCTCGATCCTCCTCGATCCTCGATCCTCGATCCTCGACCCTCGATCCTCCTCGATCCTCGACCCGCGATCCTCCTCGATCCTGGACCCTCGATCCTCCTCGACCCTCGATCCTCGACCCTTGACCCTCGATCGTCGACCCTCGACCCTCGATCCTCCTCGATCCTCGATCCTCGATCCTCGACCCTCGATCCTCCTCGATCCTCGACCCGCGATCCTCCTCGATCCTGGACCCTCGATCCTCCTCGACCCTCGATCCTCGACCCTTGACCCTCGATCCTCGACCCTCGACCCTTGACCCTCGATCCTCCTCAATCCTCCCCGATCCTCGATCCTCGACCCTCGATCCTCGACCCTCGATCCTCAATCTTGAATCTTGAATCTTGGATCCTGGATCTGGATCTGGTCCGTGTCTAAACCTGATTCCCAGACGTAGTTTCATTGGTCTCAGTGGACCCACATCACGTGTGGAGCTTCACTTCTTCTTGTGCAGGAAATAGTTTAGTTTCCTGCAGCAGGAAGTAGACATCAACACCGTGACATCACAGGTCAGAGGTCAGAGTGCAGCGATGAATCAGCAAAAAACAAAAGCCAAATATAACAAACAATAAGAAAAAAACAGTGAGACCCTCACTGAGACACAAATACACAAGTATTATTGATATACACTATCTAACACGTATACAATGGTAAATAGTACATGAACATTAGATACAGACAACAATAGACACATTACAAAGAATACATAATAAGAAACATGATCGAAACCTCTGAAGGTGTTCATGAAAACATGGACCTGCTGCTGGAAGGAGAGAGCTTCTGAGTGGTTCAGTAGAACCCGGAGGCCTCCTGAGTCCAGTGAAGACACGCTGTGTGGAGGCCTTCAAAATAAACAATGGTTTCTAACTCGGCCCTTGTTCTCTTCTCAGCAGTGACCTCTAGTGACCTCTAGTGAGTCTGGGTTAGGCCGATCACTGAGCCAGCCTCTGATCATCTTATTGATCCCCCCCCCAGCAGAGCACAGAAGAGAACACTGAGATCTCTTGATAGAGAACATGAAGAAGCTTCCTGCTGATGTCAAAGGATCTGAGCTTCAGTCTTGACTGAGCCTGTTTAAACAGCATCATGAGGAAGAAGAAGCCTGTTCAAACAGCATCAGTGTTCTTCTTCCAGTTTCATTCACTGTCCAGATCGACTCCAGATATTTATACGACTGCACACTTTCTATCTGCTGACCTGCAGTTGTCCCTGGGGAGTCCTGCTCCTCCTCCTCCTCCTCCTCCTCCTCCTCCTCCTCCTCCTCCTCCTCCTCCTCCTCCTTCTGAAATCAATCACCAACTCTTTGGTCTTTCCAACATTTTGTTTAAATGTTCATCACACCAGCTGACAAAAGATTCACGCTCCCGTCTGTAGAACAGGTCACTGCCTCGGGTCAGGAGACCAACCAGGACCTGAGAACCTCTGGACATTACACATGGCTCTGCCTGTAGTCCGCTGTGTGAAGGAGATAGAGCGGAGCCCTGTGCTGCTCCAGCTTTAGTGGAGATAGTGTCAGACAGTTTATCAAGCCTGGCAAACTGTGTTCAGACAGAAGGAATCCAAAACCCCAAGCAGCAGGTCAAAGGTCAGACGTGTTTTAGCTGAACGGTGCGGTTAGATTGTATTAAAAGCAAAGAACATGATCCCACAGATACAAATACATGAAATACATGAACACATACATGAACACATACATGAACACATACATGAACACACACATGAACACACACATGAACACATACATGAACACATACATGAACACATACATGAACACATACATGAACACATACATGAACACACACATGAACACATACATGAACACATACATGAACACACACATGAACACATACATGAACACATACATGAACACATACATGAACACATACATGAACACATACATGAAATACATGAACACATACATGAACACACACATGAACACATACATGAACACATACATGAACACATACATGAACACATACATGAACACACACATGAACACATACATGAACACACACATGAACACACACATGAACACATACATGAACACATACATGAACACATACATGAACACATACATGAACACATACATGAACACACACATGAACACACACATGAACACATACATGAACACACACATGAACACACACATGAACACATACATGAACACATACATGAACACATACATGAAATACATGAACACATACATGAACACATACATGAACACATACATGAACACATACATGAACACACACATGAACACACACATGAACACATACATGAACACATACATGAACACATACATGAACACATACATGAACACATACATGAAATACATGAACACATACATGAAAACACACATGAACACATACATGAACACATACATGAACACATACATGAACACATACATGAACACATACATGAACACACACATGAACACACACATGAACACATACATGAACACATACATGAACACATACATGAACACATACATGAACACATACATGAACACACACATGAACACACACATGAACACATACATGAACACACACATGAACACACACATGAACACATACATGAACACACACATGAACACATACATGAACACATACATGAACACATACATGAAATACATGAACACATACATGAACACATACATGAACACATACATGAACACACACATGAACACACACATGAACACATACATGAACACATACATGAACACATACATGAACACATACATGAAATACATGAAGACATACATGAACACATACATGAACACATACATGAACACATACATGAACACATACATGAAATACATGAACACATACATGAACACACACATGAACACATACATGAACACATACATGAACACATACATGAAATACATGAACACATACATGAACACATACATGAACACATACATGAAATACATGAACACATACCTGAACACACACATGAAATACATGAACACATACATGGGAACATGATGAACATGTATGATGGTGTTGTGTGTTATGTGTCTGTTGTGCGTCTGTAGGAGCGATGGGTCTTGTTAACAGGATGAACATGTATGATGGTGTTGTGTGTTGTGTGTCTGTTGTGCGTCTGTAGGAGCGATGGGTCTTGTTAACATGATGAACATGTATGATGGTGTTGTGTGTCTGTTGTGTGTCTGTTGTGCGTCTGTAGGAGCGATGGGTCTTGTTAACAGGATGAACATGTATGATGGTGTTGTGTGTCTGTTGTGTGTCTGTTGTGCGTCTGTAGGAGCGATGGGTCTTGTTAACAGGATGAACATGTATGATGGTGTTGTGTGTCTGTTGTGTGTCTGTAGGAGCAATGGGTCTTGTTAACATGATGAACATGTATGATGGTGTTGTGTGTCTGTTGTGTGTCTGTTGTGCGTCTGTAGGAGCGATGGGACTTGTTAACAGGATGAACATGTATGATGGTGTTGTGTGTCTGTTGTGTGTCTGTTGTGCCTCTGTAGGAGCGATGGGTCTTGTTAACAGGATGAACATGTATGATGGTGTTGTGTGTCTGTTGTGTGTCTGTTGTGCGTCTGTAGGAGCGATGGGACTTGTTAACAGGATGAACATGTATGATGGTGTTGTGTGTCTGTTGTGTGTCTGTTGTGTGTCTGTAGGAGCGATGGGACTTGTTAACATGATGAACATATATGATGGTGTTGTGTGTTGTGTGTCTGTTGTGCGTCTGTAGGAGTGATGGGTCTTGTTAACATGATGAACATATATGATGGTGTTGTGTGTTGTGTGTCTGTTGTGCGTCTGTAGGAGTGATGGGTCCGGTGCAGATGGACGAGTTCGGGGACAGACAGATGGACTTTGCTGTTTGGGACACGGTCGACATGGAGTCTGGAGAGTTCCAGGTAAAACACCTCAATCATGATGTCATTGCCATGATGTCATCACACACCTGAGAAACTGGAGCTTATATGTTACTTGTGTGTGTGTGTGTGTGTGTGTGTGTGTGTGTGTGTCTACGCAGGTTGTGTGTGTGTACAACAGCAGCATGAAACAGCTGATCATGCAGGGTGGGCGGAGCTTCCAGTGGCCAGGTGGCTCTCCACCGCCAGACGTCCCAGAGTGTGGCTTCAAGAACGACCAACCAGCCTGCCTCACACGTACGAACACACACACACACACACACACACACACACACACACACTGTCTACATCGATGGAGCTGAGGAGGAGGAACAAACTGGACCCGGTCCTCACTAGGTTCAGATCAACGGATCGTCGTTTTATGACTAAAATAACCTTCAGTTCTTTGTCTATGGACCACAATATGTGGTCAAATTTAAATGATTCATTAAATATTTAATAACAAATTATTTTACCAATAAACTGGAAAAGAACTGTTAAACACCAAAAAGAAGCTGTCAGGAGGAACTTTACTACAGCGTGAGGTTCCCCTGAATGCACCATGAAGTCTTCACCGTGAGCAGCCATGTGGAGCAAAACAACCACGACTCTAAATCTTCTGCAGTCTGCAAACTATGTTCTCTGTCAACGACGCGTTGGTGGTCTACAGGACTCGTGGGAAGATTGTTTCTCCAGCTGTGCTCATGAAGTCTCAGCCGGGCGCTGAGTCGTCTCCTTTGGACAAATACAAGTTTCCTTTTGACATTGAATGTTCAAAACAAAGCTCATTTCAGTCCGTTATGGAATCACTCGTCTTCATCCTGGTGAATGAAGCTCATGAGTAGCTGTATTTCTTTAGGAAACTTAAGAAGTTTAAAGTCCTGTGACAAGTTCTTGTTCACTTTTCCAGAGGAGCAACAGAAAGCATCACGAGAGGTTCAGGGTCCAGGAGAGGAGAGCTCTGAAACATCACTGGTTCTACTGAGTCAGTGATGTTGGTGAGAAGAGCTCAAAGAGAATAAAAGACAAAAGCACAGACAGCCTGGAAGAGACAGAGAAGATCAGCTGTAAACTACAAATGTAAACTGTAACACAATTAGCAAAAAAAACACTTTCTGTGCTTTCTGTCCTCTGCAGGTACAGTGACAATGCATCAGATGGTTGCCATAGTGATCTGCTTCGTCTTTGTAATCATTGTTACTGTGACTGTCTTCATCTACAGGTGAGAAAGTCACACACACACTCACTTACACGTTTGTACTTCTATACTTGTGTGGAGACTAATTGACAATAACACTAGTGCGTTTGGAAAATGCAGAAGCTTAAATTGTGGTAAATATAATGTTTCCTGCGCTCACTAGGAGACAGCGGACTGTGTGACCTCTGAACCGGAACAACAACAGCTGATGCCACGCTAGTGTTCCAGGAGGCTAGGCTAACTAGCTTAACGGAAAAACAACAGCAGCAACTACACACTCAAGGGCCATTCAGATATTAGATGTAAAAAAACAAACCAGTTGACTTAAAGACAAACTCCATCCTCCTTTCTTTGTTGACAAAGAGTTTAATCTCACAGTTAAATCCCAACTCACTAATCCGTTTCTCTTCCAATTTCAGCCGTTGAGTGTTAACAAACAAAGCTAGGTCAAAAAATAAGATAAAATCTATACCAAGCAAAATGCAAAAAATATCATAATTTTCTTCCATAATACAATTTGAACTCTCACTACTTTGAGTGAGCCTCTGCTGTAAGTTTCGTTTCACGATAGTCACGTGCTCGCCCACCGACCAATCACAGTACACACTGCACCTCACTGCAGAGCTGCTGCTGAAAAGTGAGCTGCATACAAAGGCATTGTTAGACCTCCTGTCTGTCTGTCTCTCTGTCTGTCTCTCTGTCTGTCTGTCTGTCTCAACACACACAAACATCGACCCTTCAAACACTAACACACACACCTGTCTTCCTGTCTATTGAACAGGAAGTTGAAGCTGGAGAGCGAGTTGGCTGCTCAGCTGTGGAGAGTTTCATGGGACGACGTCCAGATGAGCAACCTGGATAAAGTCCTGAGGAGAGCCTGCAGCAGACTCACCATGTCACTGGTAACACACACACACACACACACACACACACACACACACACACTCACACTCACACACACACTCACACTCACACACACTCACACTCACACATACACACACACTCACACTCACACACACTCACACACACACACACACACACACACACACACACTCACACACACTCACACTCACACACACACTCACACTCACACACACTCACACTCACACATACACACACACTCACACTCACACACACTCACACTCACACATACACACACCAAATCCTCCCCAGTGTAGCTGCAGCCTCGAGGCCTCTCTGCCACTGAATATGAGTCAGAACACTGTCAAATCTGTAAAAAGACATATTTTGGGATGTCGTTTTCTCTGTTGGAAATGTAACACAAGAAAACAAGCCTCACAGCTACCAGAGCTGAGAGAAGTGCTCTGTGGTTCTTCCTCGTACCAACGACGTTACTGGATGAAGGAAGAACATCAGTAACACCTGCAGGAGTTTTTCACACTATAGACCTCAGAACTCAGAAGCCACCAGATGGATCGTCAGGGTCCTGGATCGAAGTAGATTACAAACGAAGAACAACTCAACAGACTACATAAGAGACAAAGAGCACAGTGCTGTTTCTCCAGAGGAAAGGCCTCTCAGCGTCCACATCAATGGACTACTACAAACTCAATAAGTATAAATCAAGTGGGTATCAGAGAAAAATATTTACAAAGAATTCTAATGGTAGCAAGCAAGACGGCAATTACAAGACGCTAACTTCCTAAAGAGCTTCCCACCCTGAGCCAATGGAGCGATATTGTAATAATGAAAATGGGCCATTCTTGGAGCAACAAGTTCTTTGGACATCATCCAATGTAACCGAGTGACCTTGTGTTTGTTGCATTTATTAATCAGAGAGAAATACAAAACACTCACACATTAACACACCCACTTTAAATGGTTTCTAGTAACTTCTGACTGGACTAGTTAATCTTGATTCTCTGCAGAAAGGATCTAACTGCGGCTCTCTGATTACTATGGAGGGGAACTTCCAGATCTACACCAAAACTGGATACTACAAGGTCTGACACCACCTTACACAACCAGACATTCTCTTCTGACAGATAACAACCTGTAATGGAGAATAACATGATGGTGAAATGATCACACTGATTTTGTCTCCTGCAGGGAAACCTGGCAGCTATCAAGTATATCAACAAGAAACGGATCGAACTAACCAGGAAGGTCCTGTTTGAACTAAAACATGTAAGAACTCCATCTGCAGACCTACCAACTGACCCACCAACTGACCTATCAAATGACCTTCCAATTGCCCTACCAATCAGTTAGCTGCTGACCCACCAACTGACCCACTAACTGACCTACCTACTTTGAACCTGCTGCCTTTGTGCTCTTACAGATGCGAGATGTTCAGAATGAGCACCTGACACGCTTCATTGGCGCCTGCATTGATCCACCAAACAAATGCATCATCACAGAGTATTGTCCCAGAGGCAGCCTACAGGTACAACACACCTAACTCTTTACCCCTCGACCAACCCGTCTACTAACAATTTATACCCTTTATACCCTCTGTCAGCCCTTTATTCCTCGTTATACCCTCTGTCAGCCCTTTATTCCTCGTTATACCCTCTGTCAGCCCTTTATTCCTCGTTATACCCTCTGTCAGCCCTTTATTCCTCGTTATACCCTCTGTCAGTCCTTTATTCCTCGTTATACCCTCTGTCAGCCCTTTATTCCTCGTTATACCCTCTGTCAGCCCTTTATTCCTCGTTATACCCTCTGTCAGCCCTTTATTCCTCGTTATACCCCTCTGTCAGTCCTTTATTCCTCGTTATACCCCTCTGTCAGCCCTTTATTCCTCGTTATACCCTCTGTCAGCCCTTTATTCCTCGTTATACCCTCTGTCAGCCCTTTATTCCTCGTTATACCCCTCTGTCAGCCCTTTATTCCTCGTTATACCCTCTGTCAGCCCTTTATTCCTCGTTATACCCCTCTGTCAGCCCTTTATTCCTCGTTATACCCCTCTGTCAGCCCTTTATTCCTCGTTATACCCTCTGTCAGCCCTTTATTCCTCGTTATACCCCTCTGTCAGCCCTTTATTCCTCGTTATACCCCTCTGTCAGCCCTTTATTCCTCGTTATACCCTCTGTCAGCCCTTTATTCCTCGTTATACCCTCTGTCAGCCCTTTATTCCTCGTTATACCCCTCTGTCAGCCCTTTATTCCTCGTTATACCCTCTGTCAGTCCTTTATTCCTCATTATACCCTCTGTCAGCCCTTTATTCCTCGTTATACCCCTCTGTCAGCCCTTTATTCCTCGTTATACCCCTCTGTCAGCCCTTTATTCCTCGTTATACCCTCTGTCAGCCCTTTATTCCTCGTTATACCCTCTGTCAGCCCTTTATTCCTCGTTATACCCCTCTGTCAGCCCTTTATTCCTCGTTATACCCTCTGTCAGTCCTTTATTCCTCATTATACCCTCTGTCAGCCCTTTATTCCTCGTTATACCCTCTGTCAGCCCTTTATTCCTCGTCATACCCTCTGTCAGCCCTTTATTCCTCGTTATACCCTCTGTCAGCCCTTTATTCCTCGTTATACCCTCTGTCAGCCCTTTATTCCTCGTTATACCCTCTGTCAGCCCTTTATTCCTCGTTATACCCTCTGTCAGCCCTTTATTCCTCGTTATACCCTCTGTCAGCCCTTTATTCCTCGTTATACCCCTCTGTCAGTCCTTTATTCCTCGTTATACCCTCTGTCAGCCCTTTATTCCTCGTTATACCCTCTGTCAGCCCTTTATTCCTCGTTATACCCTCTGTCAGTCCTTTATTCCTCGTTATACCCCTCTGTCAGCCCTTTATTCCTCGTTATACCCTCTGTCAGCCCTTTATTCCTCGTTATACCCTCTGTCAGTCCTTTATTCCTCGTTATACCCTCTGTCAGTCCTTTATTCCACGTTATACCCCTCTGTCAGCCCTTTATTCCTCGTTATACCCTCTGTCAGTCCTTTATTCCTTATTCCTTCATTCCTTCATACCTCAGATGTTGTCTCTAGTTATTTGTCAGCGCTGTAACTTAGCAACCTCCCTGAACGGTAACCTAGCAACATGAGAACACATGTCAACCAGCTGTAGGTTGATGTGTGAATGTGTGAATGTGTGAATGTGTGAATGTGTGAATGTGTGAATGTGTGGGCTTTGGGTTGTTGCCAGATCTCAGAATGTCAGTTTAACAAAGAGCTGCTCGGGTGGTTTGAGTTATTTTTGCTCTTCGTTTGGATGTTCAACACCAGATATTCAGCTGAAGCATCATTCAGATGAACGTGTCAGAGGGAGGCGGGGATCAAATATTTACCCGAGTATGATCTCTATATCATCATCATGAACGTCAATAAATCTACTTAGAAATCATAGAAAGACGAATTCAGTATCACAGTAATCCAATGTTAGGTGTTCGTAGACGGGAGCTGATCAGAGATCAGTCAGACACGACAAATATAATATATATAAAGACTAATATAATATATATAAAGACTAATATAATATATATAAAGACTAATATAATATATATAAAGACTAATATAATATATATAAAGACTAATATAATATATATAAAGACTAATATAATATATATAAAAAGACTAAAGAGGCCTCTAGCTTGGTGTTAGCATGTTAGCATCATGTGTGAAGCCAACTTTAACTCGAATCCAATTGAAAATTAAAATTATTGAAAATATTGAAAAAATGAAAACATCTAAATGTTATTAACACAAAACTTATGAGACATTTCTCTTATCGTCCATCGTTTACTTCCATCATAAAGCCCTTTGACACTTTCACCATTTAATCCAATTCATTATTAAATAACATTTATACTATATATTATTACTATATATTTATAATATATACATATACATAAATATATATATATATATATATATATACACACATATATATATATATATACACACATATATGTATATATATGTATATATATGTGTGTATATATACATAAATATATATATATATACACACATATATATGTATATATATGTGTGTATATATATATATATATATACATAAATATATATATATATATATATACACACATATATATGTATATATATATGTGTGTATATATATATATATATATGTGTGTATATATACACACATATATATGTATATATATGTACCTAAAGATATATTCTCATCGGCAGAAATCAGTCCTGTTGTTGTTGTTCAGGTGGAAGCAGCTGTGTGTCACTTTAATCACATTACACACACACACACACACACAGAGACACACACACACACAGAGACACACACACACACAGACACACACACACACACAGAGACACACACACACACAGACACACACACACACACAGAGACACACACACACACAGACACACACACACACACATTGAGACACACACACACACATAGACAGCTGTAATTTGATTGAGTGAATGAGTCGCAACAAGAAGCTACATCATAATGACACTGAACTGACAGTATGTGTGTGTGTGTGTGTCTCTGTGTCTCTGTGTGTGTCTGTGTGTATGTGTGTGTGTGTGTGTGTCTCTGTGTCTCTGTGTGTATATGTGTGTGTGTGTGTGTCTGTGTGTATGTGTGTGTGTGTGTGTGTGTGTGTGTTCCAGGACCTGATGGAGAGCAACAGCATCACTCTGGACTGGATGTTCAGATACTCTCTCATCAATGACATTGTCAAGGTAACGGCCTTTGGCTGCATCAGGGGGCGGGGCTTCAGAGAACCTCCCTCCTCTTCATCATCTCCATCGTCTCAGTTAAACATATCTACCGGTGGCGGGCGTGCATTGTATACCTGGGCCTTCTGAACCACCTCCTAATAACCTCATTATGACGCCACAGCTCCTCATGTTTACATCACACGGCAACATTTGACAAGTGAAATAAATGAACAAAATGACAATAACAAAGAAGAAGCCGCTCACTGAAGAGCTCGGGCCATTCACATATTATTGACATCAGATGGAACAATATTAACCGTATCATTAAAACACACAATAGACAAATGAACACAACGCTACACAAAGCAGTTCACTTACCAAATGCTGTTCACTATTTATAGACAAAGTCCTCCTTTCTTTGATTGAAAAGAGATAAATGATGCGGTTGTACAGAACATCCGTGTGCTTTCGTTCCAGCCAGAGGTCCTTTTTGATGGACGCCAGTGATGACAGTCGAGCCTCCTCAGTTGTATTTCAGAAATATGTTTCGATGCGTTTGAGGGCTGAACATGTCGCTCCACAGAGGCAGTCGGTATCGGGATCGTCACCGCCAAACATGCCAGGGCGTAAAGTTGACGCATGCTCTCCACCAGATCTTTCTGCTGAAGGAAAGCCAGTAGACCAGCAGGGCTTCTACCTTCAAAGCCAGCCGTGACGTACATGAAGCCGTGTCAGGTCATCAAACAGAGAGCCGTGACTCTGCGTTGGGTTGGAGAAGGCCGAATCCGGGAATTTCTTCCCATATGCCTGAAACTGCTGGGGGTCGAGGAGGGAGAGGAACATACATTTCTCGTGGTCTTTGAACCGATTTCGTACCTGGGCAGGAATGTTGAAGATATCGCTGTGGAGTTTCTGGTACCGTGCACCAATGCTTCGCTGGGCTTGGCCTCTTCGTGCGCTTGGGGAACCTGTTTCACGCACAGTGGACTCAAAAATGTTCTCTCTCAATAGTGTCACAAAACTCATCCACTCTTTTCAGACAGAACTGTACGTCCAGGTTTTTGTTTGTTCTGTAGTCCAAAAAGCACATCCAAATACTCATAAATCCCATGTGACAGCAAAAAAACAAACTCAAAGTTCTGCAGCTGGGCTGAGTAGCCGTCAGCACAGGTTCCTCGTCATACTCGTCATGGTGCTCCACAATGGGCTCAAAGAGCTCCGGCAGGGAGACCGCGTTGACCCGTCTGGAGCTACAGTCAGGGCCGTAAGTATTTGGACTGTGACACAATCTTTCTAATTTTGCCTCTTTACACAACCCCAATGGATTTGAAACTAATCAGTCAACATGTGGTTGAAGTAAAGATTTTCAGCTTTAATTCAATGGATAAAACAAAAAAATCACAATGACCATTTAGGAATTACAGCCATTTCTACACAGTCACCACATGTTCAGAGGCTCAAAAGTAACTGAACAAACTAACATAATTGTGAATATAATCATTATTTGTAATACTTGGAGGGAAATCCTTTGCAGTCAATGATTGGCTGAAGTCTGGCTCCATAAACATCACCAAACCACCGTCTCCTCCCTGGAGATGCTTTGATCCTTTCAGCCTCCTTCAGCTGCTGCTGTTTGTGGGTCTTTGTGCTTCACTTTTATCTTCAGGAAGTGAAACGCTGCTCACGTGGGTGGAGGTCAGGTGACTGACTTGGCCTTTGAAGAACGTTGCTCTGCATAAGAAGCTCTGTGTTGTGTTCACAGCATGTTGTAGGTCGTTCTCCATCTGCACTGTGAGGCTGAATCTGAGCAGATAGTTCAAACACCTCAGAACTCATCTGCTGCTTCTATCAGCTGTGACGTCACCAATGAACACAGTGACCCAGGTCCAGACATGTGCATCCACAGCACCGCCTCCACCATGAGACAGGTGATGTGGTCTGTTTCAGGTCGTGAGCCGTTCCTTTCCTTCTCCACACTTTCCTCCTCCATCATTCTGGGACAAGTTCATCTTGGTTTCATCCAAAGAATCTTGTTCCCACACTGGTCGGTCTTCTTCAGATGTCTTCTGTTGAAGTCTAGTTCCTTCCTGTTCTTCAGGGTCACCAGAGGTTGCACCTTGTTGTGAACTGTCTTTAGAGTCATGGAGGCGTCTCTTGATGGTAGACTTTAACACACTCCACCTCCTCCAGAGAGTTCTGGACTTCAGTAGATGTTCTGAAGGGTTTCTCTTCACCACGGTTCACCAGTTCTTTTAACCTAATAATGTTCTCCTATATATATATATATATATATATATACTGTATATATATATATATATATATATATATATACTGTATATATATATACTGTATATATATATATATACAGTATATATATATATATATATATTTATTTAGCCCCAAATCACAGATTCTCCTCAGGGTGACCTCTGAATATTGACGTGTTGTGTGAACTTAACGTGATGTTTGTTGTTGTTGTTGTTGTTGTTTTCAGGGCATGTTGTTCCTCCACAACAGCGTCCTGGTCTCCCACGGTAACCTGAAGTCCTCTAACTGTGTGGTGGACGGTCGCTTCGTCCTGAAGATCACTGATTATGGTCTGGAGAGTCTCCGGACCAGCAGCTGTCCTGAGGACACGCACGCCTACTACGCACGTAAGATAATATACGAGTACTGCAGTACATCTGTGTCATGTTGTACTTTTACTGCTCTACAGATTCACTAGAGACATTTCAATTTACTTCATAATGAGAAGTTAAGTTTGTCCCCTTCACCCCCCCATGCAGGTAAACTGTGGACGGCTCCGGAGCTGCTGAGGACAGACTGCCCCCCCCCCTGTGGGACCCAGAGAGGAGACGTCTACAGCTTCAGCATCATCCTGCAGGAGGTGGCTCTGCTGAGAGGAGTCTTCCACCTGGACACCCTCACTCTGACCCCTAAAGGTCAGTGTGTTTACCCTCTGGGGACAAAGACCAGGGGCCTCATCAATGATCAGTGTGTGTTTACCCTCTGGGGACAAAGACCAGGGGCCTCATCAATGGTCAGTGTGTGTTTACCCTCTGGGGACAAAGACCAGGGGCCTCATCAATGGTCAGTGTGTGTTTACCCTCTGGGGACAAAGACCAGGGGCCTCATCAATGGTCAGTGTGTGTTTACCCTCTGGGGACAAAGACCAGGGGCCTCATCAATGGCAGGAAGTATAAATATGAAGACGATGTCTTCCCCCCTCAGAGATTGTCGAGGCGGTGCGTCATGGCGGGGCCCCCCCCCTCCGGCCCTCCCTCTGCGTCCACAGTCACAATGAGGATCTGGGGGTCCTGATGCAACGCTGCTGGAGCGAAGGGCCCCACGAGAGACCGGACTTCAACAGCATCAAGATCCTGCTGAGGAAGCAGCACAGGTGAGGGGGGGCAGGTGAGACCAGGGGTCTCTGGGCCTCATCAGCATCACGGTCCTCAGAGGGCCGGGTGTAAATGTCAGACTGTGTGAATGTAACTACTCCTCACATATCGGTAAATAACTCTCTGCATTTGATTATTGTTTATTCAAGTGTTAAAATATTGTACATGCAGTTATATAAATGTAAAAATATATTTACGCACATTTCTGTTATGACTAAAATCATTTTAATTTAGGGTTAAACCCACTTTACTCTATCACACTATAAAGAAAACTGCAAAGACACAAGTTATTACAATAACTTTGTTCAAAGCTTAAAATCCTTTAAGGGTGCGTTGTGAAGTATTTCATGTGTTGTAAAGACGTTTAAAGTCTTCAATGTACTCTCAATACATTTACATCTTACATGTAGAGTAACAGACAAAGAGCCGCTCTATGACTGTGTTTAAGTATCTCATCATTAGGACTTTCTGTCTCATAACGTCGACTACGGAGATATTTTCATTATGAAATCTAACTTTAGATTTTTATTTTTGTTTACTTTTTTTTTTTGCTCGCGGGCCTCGAGTTAGAGACCTCTGGGTTATTTAACATGTCCTCCTGTCTGTCCTCCTGTCTGTCCTCCTGTCTGTCCTCCTGTCTGTCCTTCTGTCTGTCCTCCTGTCTGTCCTTCTGTCTGTCCTCCTGTCTGTCCTCCTGTCTGTCCTCCTGTCTGTCCTTCTGTCTGTCCTCCTGTCTGTCCTGTCTGTCCTCCTGTCTGTCCTCCTGTCTGTCCTCCTGTCTGTCC
The DNA here is from genome assembly GCF_910591455.1 of Pholis gunnellus. Lineage (NCBI taxonomy): Eukaryota > Metazoa > Chordata > Actinopteri > Perciformes > Pholidae > Pholis > Pholis gunnellus. Next base: position 22,243,489 of record NC_136543.1, on the reverse strand, counting down.
TCCTGTCTGTCCTCCTGTCTGTCCTCCTGTCTGTCCTTCTGTCTGTCCTCCTGTCTGTCCTCCTGTCTGTCCTGTCTGTCCTCCTGTCTGTCCTCCTGTCTGTCCTCCTGTCTGTCCTGTCTGTCCTCCTGTCTGTCCTCCTGTCTGTCCTCCTGTCTGTCCTCCTGTCTGTCCTCCTGTCTGTCCTCCTGTCTGTCTGTTCAGGGGTTACGGGTCAAACATCCTGGACAACCTTCTGTCTCGTATGGAGCAGTACGCCAACAACCTGGAGGAGCTGGTGGAGGAGAGAACTCAGGCGTATCACGAGGAGAAGAGGAAAGCTGAGGCTCTGCTGTACCAGATACTCCCTCAGTAAGTACGACATAATACTACTGCTGTACCAGATACTACCTCAGTAAGTACGACATAATACTACTGCTGTAGCAGATACTCCCTCAGTAAGTACGACATAATACTACTGCTGTACCAGATACTACCTCAGTAAGTACGACATAATACTACTGCTGTACCAGATACTCCCTCAGTAAGTACGACATAATACTACTGCTGTACCAGATACTACCTCAGTAAGTACGACATAATACTACTGCTGTACCAGATACTACCTCAGTAAGTACGACATAATACTACTGCTGTACCAGATACTACCTCAGTAAGTACGACATAATACTACTGCTGTAGCAGATACTCCCTCAGTAAGTACGACATAATACTACTGCTGTAGCAGATACTCCCTCAGTAAGTACGACATAATACTACTGTTGTAGCAGATACTAGTGAATATACTGCAGTAATAACATTATTGTGTTTCAGCTCAGTAGCGGAGCAGTTGAAACGAGGTGAGACGGTTCAGGCCGAAGCTTTTGACTCCGTCACCATTTACTTCAGTGACATCATCGGCTTCACCGCCTTATCGGCTGAGAGCACGCCACTGCAGGTCAGTAGAACCCAGGAGAACATTAGAGGCCAGTAGAACCCAGGAGAACATTAGAGGCCAGTAGAACAACATTAGAGGTCAATAGAACCCAGGAGAACATTAGAGGCCAGTAGAACCCAGGAGAACATTAGAGGCCAGTAGAACAACATTAGAGGTCAGTAGAACCCAGGAGAACATTAGAGGTCAGTAGAACCCAGGAGAACATTAGAGGTCAGTAGAACCCAGGAGAACATTAGAGGTCAGTAGAACCCAGGAGAACATTAGAGGCCAGTAGAACAACATTAGAGGTCAATAGAACCCAGGAGAACATTAGAGGTCAGTAGAACCAAGGAGAACAACATTAGAGAACATTAGAACCCAGATGGAACAACACTACAGGAGAACTGTGAGGAGCGTGGAGCTGCTGCTGCTCCGTGTCTCAGCAGGGAGTCACTCCGTCGGCTGTCCCACCTGCGAGGATACACGTTCCTCTTGGAGGTGTCGGAACAAGACCTTCGGCCTCGTAGCTAAATTGTTAGGATTTGGGAATTAATTGTCTTTTTGGAAGTCTTGTACGGCTCATGCCCTCGTTCTCAGCTGTAGGAGAGCCGTGCACGCTCACGTGCACTAACCCAGCTGTGTAAACCAATCACAGAGAAGCTTGGATTATCATGCATATGAATGATAGGAAGTGTTTTTGTTTTTCTACTTCCAGGTCGTGACCTTGTTAAACGACCTCTACACCTGTTTCGACGCCATCATCGACAACTTTGATGTTTACAAGGTAAAACATCCACAGCCCGTCTTATTCTTTTTTAAATTTTTTAATTTTCTATTTTTTATTGCAAGACAAGAAATAATACAAAATAACAACAAGAGGACAACACGAACAGTGGGATACGAGCCAGCAAACATCAAGTAGTCAGTGTGTGGGAGAACGGTGTGTGTGCCTGAGCCTTTTGAGATGAAAGAAATAACCATAAAAACGTACATAAATGAGGGAAAATTACATAAATTATAAAATAATAACGTCCGGAAAAAGAAAGTGCTTTTAACGTAAACAAAGTCAGGGGCAGTATCGCCCCGTCCACTGGCAGCAAACCACGACCAGGAGCTCCAGAACAGGACAGTAGGACCAGTCAGGCCGGGTCAGCCCAGTTAGATATTATTTAGCTATTTAATTTATTTATTTATTGTTTTTGTTGTTTGTATTTTTTTCTTCTTTTTATTTATGTTATAAGATGTGAATACATGTAGAGCTAGTCTTATTATTTATGTTATAAGGTGTGAATACATGTAAAATGCTAGTCTTATTATTTATGTTATAAGATGTGAATACATGTAGAGCTAGTCTTATTATTTATGTTATAAGATGTGAATACATGTAGAGAGCTAGTCTTATTATTTATGTTATAAGATGTGATACATGTAGAGCTAGTCTTATTATTTATGTTATAAGATGTGAATACATGTAGCGCTAGTGTTATTATTTATGTTATAAGATGTGAATACATGTAGAGAGCTAGTCTCATTATTTATGTTATAAGATGTGAATACATGTAGAGCTAGTCTCATTATTTATGTTATAAGATGTGAATACATGTAGAGCTAGTCTCATTATTTATGTTATAAGATGTGAATACATGTAGAGCTAGTCTTATTATTTATGTTATAAGATGTGAATACATGTAGAGCTAGTCTTATTATTTATGTTATAAGATGTGAATACATGTAGAGCTAGTCTTATTATTTATGTTATAAGATGTGAATACATGTAGAGCTAGTGTTATTATTTATGTTATAAGATGTGAATACATGTAAAGAGCTAGTCTTATTATTTATGTTATAAGATGTGAATACATGTAGAGAGCTAGTGTCATTATTTATGTTATAAGATGTGAATACATGTAAAGAGCTAGTCTTATTATTTATGTTATAAGATGTGAATACATGTAGAGAGCTAGTGTCATTATTTATGTTATAAGATGTGAATACATGTAAAGAGCTAGTCTTATTATTTATGTTATAAGATGTGAATACATGTAGAGCTAGTCTTATTATTTATGTTATAAGATGTGAATACATGTAAAGAGCTAGTCTTATTATTTAAGTTATAAGATGTGAATACATGTAAAGAGCTAGTCTTATTATTTATGTTATAAGATGTGAATACATGTAGAGAGCTAGTCTCATTATTTATGTTATAAGATGTGAATACATGTAAAGAGCAAGTCTTATTATTTATGTTATAAGATGTGAATACATGTAGAGCTAGTCTTATTATTTATGTTATAAGATGTGAATACATGTAGAGCTAGTCTTATTATTTATGTTATAAGATGTGAATACATGTAGAGCTAGTGTCATTATTTATGTTATAAGATGTGAATACATGTAAAGAGCTAGTCTTATTATTTATGTTATAAGATGTGAATACATGTAGAGCTAGTCTTATTATTTATGTTATAAGATGTGAATACATGTAGAGCTAGTCTTATTATTTATGTTATAAGATGTGAATACATGTAGAGCTAGTGTTATTATTTATGTTATAAGATGTGAATACATGTAGAGCTAGTCTTATTATTTATGTTATAAGATGTGAATACATGTAAAGAGCTAGTCTTATTATTTATGTTATAAGATGTGAATACATGTAGAGCTAGTCTTATTATTTATGTTATAAGATGTGAATACATGTAGAGCTAGTGTCATTATTTATGTTATAAGATGTGAATACATGTAAAGAGCTAGTCTTATTATTTATGTTATAAGATGTGAATACATGTAGAGCTAGTCTTATTATTTATGTTATAAGATGTGAATACATGTAGAGCTAGTCTTATTATTTATGTTATAAGATGTGAATACATGTAGAGCTAGTGTCATTATTTATGTTATAAGATGTGAATACATGTAGAGCTAGTCTTATTATTTATGTTATAAGATGTGAATACATGTAAAGAGCTAGTCTTATTATGTATGTTATAAGATGTGAATACATGTAGAGCTAGTCTTATTATTTATGTTATAAGATGTGAATACATGTAGAGCTAGTCTTATTATTTATGTTATAAGATGTGAATACATGTAAAGAGCTAGTCTTATTATTTATGTTATAAGATGTGAATACATGTAGAGCTAGTGTTATTATTTATGTTATAAGATGTGAATACATGTAAAGAGCTAGTCTTATTATTTATGTTATAAGATGTGAATACATGTAGAGCTTGTCTTATTATTTATGTTATAAGATGTGAATACATGTAGAGTTAGTCTTATTATTTATGTTATAAGATGTGAATACATGTAAAGAGCTAGTGTTATTATTTATGTTATAAGATGTGAATACATGTAGAGCTAGTCTTATTATTTATGTTATAAGATGTGAATACATGTAAAGAGCTAGTGTTATTATTTATGTTATAAGATGTGAATACATGTAGAGCTAGTGTCATTATTTATGTTATAAGATGTGAATACATGTAAAGAGCAAGTCTTATTATTTATGTTATAAGATGTGAATACATGTAAAGAGCTAGTCTTATTATTTATGTTATAAGATGTGAATACATGTAGAGCTAGTCTTATTATTTATGTTATAAGATGTGAATACATGTAGAGCTAGTGTCATTATTTATGTTATAAGATGTGAATACATGTAGAGCTAGTCTTATTATTTATGTTATAAGATGTGAATACATGTAAAGAGCTAGTGTTATTATTTATGTTATAAGATGTGAATACATGTAGAGCTAGTGTCATTATTTATGTTATAAGATGTGAATACATGTAAAGAGCAAGTCTTATTATTTATGTTATAAGATGTGAATACATGTAAAGAGCTAGTCTTATTATTTATGTTATAAGATGTGAATACATGTAGAGCTAGTCTTATTATTTATGTTATAAGATGTGAATACATGTAAAGAGCTAGTGTTATTATTTATGTTATAAGATGTGAATACATGTAGAGCTAGTGTTATTATTTATGTTATAAGATGTGAATACATGTAGAGCTAGTGTCATTATTTATGTTATAAGATGTGAATACATGTAAAGAGCTAGTGTTATTATTTATGTTATAAGATGTGAATACATGTAGAGCTAGTGTCATTATTTATGTAATAAGATGTGAATACATGTAGAGCTAGTGTCATTATTTATGTTATAAGATGTGAATACATGTAGAGCTAGTGTCATTATTTATGTTATAAGATGTGAATACATGTAAAGAGCAAGTCTTATTATTTATGTTATAAGATGTGAATACATGTAAAGAGCTAGTCTTATTATTTATGTTATAAGATGTGAATACATGTAGAGCTAGTCTTATTATTTATGTTATAAGATGTGAATACATGTAGAGCTAGTGTCATTATTTATGTTATAAGATGTGAATACATGTAGAGCTAGTCTTATTATTTATGTTATAAGATGTGAATACATGTAAAGAGCTAGTCTTATTATTTATGTTATAAGATGTGAATACATGTAGAGCTAGTGTTATTATTTATGTTATAAGATGTGAATACATGTAAAGAGCTAGTCTTATTATTTATGTTATAAGATGTGAATACATGTAGAGCTAGTGTCATTATTTATGTTATAAGATGTGAATACATGTAAAGAGCTAGTGTCATTATTTATGTTATAAGATGTGAATACATGTAAAGAGCTAGTCTTATTATTTACACATTGAAACGTGAAACGTGTTAAGGTGACGACTCACCTGTGGGACGCGGTGCTGCCCCTCCAGGTGGAGACCATCGGTGACGCCTACATGGTGGTGTCCGGTCTGCCAGTGAGGAACGGGAAGCTCCACGGGCGGGAGGTGGCCCGGATGAGCCTCGCCCTGCTGGACACCGTCAAGAGCTTCAGGATCCGACACCGAGCCAATCAGCAGCTGCGGCTACGCATCGGCATCCACAGCGGTCAGTCTGTCCGTCTGTGTGTGATAATGATTCATATGTACCATAAAAACCACAGACAGAACCAGGCTCTTCAGTTAGATGGTTTCCCTGTGGGGGTACCACAGGGTCTGGATCTGGGTCCTCCTTTATTCACTGAGTACATGAATCTCAGACTCTGTTATTTCTGCTGCTGAGCTTCTTCACTCTGCGTTTCATTTGTCTGTTGCAACTTCTTTACATTGTAGTATTAACACTTTCAGTAGATCTGAATACTTCTACTGATAATGTTTTAAAAGTACGATAAATAACGTGTGTGTGTGTGTGTGTGTGTGTGTGTGTGTGTGTGTGTGTGTGTGTAGGTCCAGTGTGTGCAGGTGTGGTCGGGCTGAAGATGCCCAGGTACTGTCTGTTCGGAGACACCGTCAACACAGCGTCACGCATGGAGTCCAATGGAGAGGGTAACACACACACACACACATATACACACACACACACACACACATATACACACACACACATCTTTACACACACACACACGTATACACACACACACACATGTATACACACACATCACAGACTAGAGAGTCACTCACAGGTGTATTAAGTGAAGCTCAAAGGTCGTCCGTCACCATGTTGTTGTTTTGAAACCATATTTGTATATTAAACATAATAAACTTCAGCTCAGCCTAAAACACATGAAAACATCGTCCTTCCTGTTTATAGTTTCACATGTTATAACATGTTATAACATGTTATCTTTCATGTTTCTGCTAAATCACTTTGACTCTGTTTGTGTGTTTTCTGTCTTTGTTGTTGTTGTGATGTTGATGTGATTGTTTTGTTGTTGTGTTTATTTTCATGTTGTTGTTGTTGTGTTTGTTTTGTTGATGTGGTTGTTCACAGTCAGAATCAGCTTCATTGCTCGTGTGTGTGTGTGTGTGTGTACACACACACACACACACGAGCAATGAACAAGAAAAATATAGAAAGAATAAAAAAGGGCAGAAAACAAGTAGAACAGATGTATAAACATTTAACAGCTATAGACAATATAAATATATATATATATATTTATATATATATATATATATATAAATATATATATATATATTTATATAATATATATATATATATATTCTATGTGAAAATTAACCTATGAACAACAGTGTCAGTGGAATGGAGGTGATGGTGCAGCGTGACTGATTCATTGTTCATCAGAGTGACGCAGAGAGAAGCTGGTCCTGGTCTGGTGGTTTTGGTGGTTTTGGTGGATTTGGTGGTTTTGGTGTACAGAGCTCTGTAGCTCCTCCAGAGGGAGGAGCTGAACAGCTTGTGTCCAGGGTGTGAAGGTCTGCAGTGATCTTTCAGCCCGCCTCCTGACTCTGGAGGTGAACAAGTCCAGGATGGGGGGCAGGCTGGAACCAATGATCCTCTCTGCAGACCTGACGGTCCGTTGTAGTCTGTTCCTGTCCTGTTTGGTGGCCGATCCAAACCAGACCGTGATGGAGGAGCAGAGAACAGACTCAGTAGAACAGGACCAGCAGCTCCTGAGGCAGGTTGGGGGGCTCCTCCTGAAGGCAGGAGGGGGACACCGTCTGGACCCGGAGCCTTCCTGATCTTCTGTCTGTGGAAGAGCCGACTCACATCCTCTTCACAGACCCTCAGTGCTGGTGGGGGGTCGGATGGGAGCGGTGAGGAGGAGGCAGGAGGTGTAGGAGGTTGTTTGATGATGGAGCAGGTGGGGGGGGGGTGAGAGTGGGCTTATCAAACCTGCAGTTCACATTCAGGACGTCAGCCAGTTGGTGACTGTCCTCAGTGGGGGGGGGGGTCTCCTGTAGCTGGTGAGGACCTGCAGGCCTCTCCACACTGACGAGGGCTCGTTGGCTGAGAACCTTTTCTCCAGCTCTTCAGTGGAGCTCCTCTTTGCTCCCCTGATCTCCTGGTTCTACAGGATCCTGTCCCCACTTCTGTAGGCCTCCTCCTTGGCCCGACGAAGCTGCCTGAGTCTGGCAGTGAAGCAGGTTCATTGTTGAATGTGCAGAAGGTTTTTGTCCTCTTTGACACGTGTGATGTCACAGAGTCAGTGAGCTGGTCCAGGTCTGTAGCAGCAGCCTCACAAACACTCCAATCAGAGCAGCAAAGCAGGACTGAAGCTCCAGCTTTGCCTCGTTGGTCCGTCTCCTCACAGTCTTCACCGCAGGCTTTGAGGATTTTAGTTTCTGCCTGTAGGTCTGGAGGAGATGAACCAGACAGTGATGAGAGTCCCAGAGCTGCACGAGGGACTGAGTGATCTGCATCCTTTATCAGTGGAGCAGTGGTCCAGCGCGGTGGTGTCTCTGGTGCTGCTCTTAACATGCGTTATGTATTTGGGTTCTCGCTGAGCTTTGCTCTGTTGAAGAAGAACACTGAGCAGGAGTCTGGTGTTGGTGCTCAGCAGGTGTTGGAGCTCCTCACTCACAGGCCTGAGGACGTCGACACCACAATGAACGAGGGAAACTCCAGCAGGGAATAAACAGCTCGCTTCCCATTTATCGGCGTCTCCGATAAATTCCGAGGAGAGCCGCTGCTCCTCAACGAACATCTCTGAAAAACGCTCTGGTTCCATGAAACCCTCAAGATTTGACCAGTGAAGAGACGTTAAGAGTTCCTCTGTGCTGCATGTGATCAGAGAGGAAACAAGACCAACACACACACACACAAACACACAAAGAGAGCGCAGCACCGAGGCTGCCAGCTGCAGATCTATGTGTTGTTGTGTTTGTTTTGATGTTGTGTTTGTGTTTGTGTTGTTGTTGTGTTTGTGTTTGTGTTGATGTTGTTGTGTTTGTGTTGATGTTGTTGTTGTGTTTGTGTTTGTGTTGATGTTGTTGTGTTTGTGTTGATGTTGTTGTGTTTGTGTTGATGTTGTTGTTGTGTTTGTGTTTGTGTTGATGTTGTTGTGTTTGTGTTGATGTTGTTGTTGTGTTTGTGTTTGTGTTGATGTTGTTGTCGTGTTTGTGTTGATGTTGTCGTGTTTGTGTTGATGTTGTTGTCGTGTTTGTGTTGATGTTGTTGTGTTTGTGTTGATGTTGTTGTGTTTGTGTTGATGTTGTTGTTGTGTTTGTGTTTGTGTTGATGTTGTTGTTGTGTTTGGTTTAATGTTGTTGTTGTTTGTGTCTCCAGCTCTGAGGATTCACGTCTCTGAGGCGACCCGGGAGGTTCTTCAGGAGTTCAACGGCTTCCAGCTGGAGTTCAGAGGAGACATCGAGATGAAGGGAAAAGGAAGCATGAGGACATTCTGGCTGCTAGGAGAGGAGGAGACAGACTGAAGGAGAGGAGAGGAGGAGACAGACTGAAGGAGAGGAGGAGACAGACTGAAGGAGAGGAGAGGAGGAGACAGACTGAAGGAGAGGAGGAGACAGACTGAAGGAGAGGAGAGGAGGACACAGACTGAAGGAGAGGAGGACACAGACTGAAGGAGAGGAGGACACAGACTGAAGGAGAGGAGGACACAGACTGAAGGAGAGGAGGACACAGACTGAAGGAGAGGAGGACACAGACTGAAGGAGAGGAGGAGACAGACTGAAGGAGAGGAGAGGAGGAGACAGACTGAAGGAGAGGAGAGGAGGACACAGACTGAAGGAGAGGAGGAGACAGACTGAAGGAGAGGAGAGGACAGACTGAAGGAGAGGAGGACACAGACTGAAGGAGAGGAGAGGAGGACACAGACTGAAGGAGAGGAGGAGACAGACTGAAGGAGAGGAGGACACAGACTGAAGGAGAGGAGAGGAGGACACAGACTGAAGGAGAGGAGGACACAGACTGAAGGAGAGGAGAGGAGGACAGACTGAAGGAGAGGAGAGGAGGACACAGACTGAAGGAGAGGAGAGGAGGACACAGACTGAAGGAGAGGAGAGGAGGACACAGACTGAAGGAGAGGAGAGGAGGACACAGACTGAAGGAGAGGAGAGGAGGACACAGACTGAAGGAGAGGAGGACACAGACTGAAGGAGAGGAGGACACAGACTGAAGGAGAGGAGAGGAGGAGACAGACTGAAGGAGAGGAGAGGAGGAGACAGACTGAAGGAGAGGAGAGGAGGACACAGACTGAAGGAGAGGAGAGGAGGACACAGACTGAAGGAGAGGAGGACACAGACTGAAGGAGAGGAGGAGACAGACTGAAGGAGAGGAGAGGAGGACACAGACTGAAGGAGAGGAGGAGACAGACTGAAGGAGAGGAGGAGACAGACTGAAGGAGAGGAGAGGAGGACACAGACTGAAGGAGAGGAGAGGAGGACAGACTGAAGGAGAGGAGGACACAGACTGAAGGAGAGGAGGAGACAGACTGAAGGAGAGGAGAGGAGGACACAGACTGAAGGAGAGGAGAGGAGGACAGACTGAAGGAGAGGAGGACACAGACTGAAGGAGAGGAGAGGAGGACACAGACTGAAGGAGAGGAGGAGACAGACTGAAGGAGAGGAGAGGAGGACAGACTGAAGGAGAGGAGGACACAGACTGAAGGAGAGGAGAGGAGGACACAGACTGAAGGAGAGGAGGAGACAGACTGAAGGAGAGGAGGAGACAGACTGAAGGAGAGGAGAGGAGGAGACAGACTGAAGGAGAGGAGGACACAGACTGAAGGAGAGGAGGAGACAGACTGAAGGAGAGGAGAGGAGGACACAGACTGAAGGAGAGGAGAGGAGGACACAGACTGAAGGAGAGGAGGACACAGACTGAAGGAGAGGAGAGGAGGACACAGACTGAAGGAGAGGAGAGGAGGACACAGACTGAAGGAGAGGAGAGGAGGATACAGACTGAAGGAGAGGAGGACACAGACTGAAGGAGAGGAGGAGACAGACTGAAGGAGAGGAGAGGAGGAGACAGACTGAAGGAGAGGAGGACACAGACTGAAGGAGAGGAGAGGAGGACACAGACTGAAGGAGAGGAGAGGAGGACACAGACTGAAGGAGAGGAGGACACAGACTGAAGGAGAGGAGGACACAGACTGAAGGAGAGGAGGAGACAGACTGAAGGAGAGGAGAGGAGGAGACAGACTGAAGGAGAGGAGGAGACAGACTGAAGGAGAGGAGAGGAGGAGACAGACTGAAGGAGAGGAGGACACAGACTGAAGGAGAGGAGGAGACAGACTGAAGGAGAGGAGAGGAGGACACAGACTGAAGGAGAGGAGGAGACAGACTGAAGGAGGAGAGGAGGAGACAGACTGAAGGAGAGGAGGAGAAACTCCTCCCCCTCTTCTCTTATGGGAACCTCTGACATCACAGTTCAGGATTTGAAATAACAGAAACAGACGAATGTTTGATTATAAAAATAAATCATTTGAAGTTTATTGTGCTTTATTGTCTTTGTGTCTTTATTATTGATGAACTACTTTATTCTATCGAGATGTTTTCTGCTCCATTTAAACCAAAAACAATATATATTTAAATGACTTCTTATAATTTTTATCTTCATATGTTGTTGTGTGTTAGTCTGAGGAGTTTATAAAGTTGATACCATATGATGCTTTACTAATAGACTAACTGTGTTTATATAAATTATGAATGCATAATGCAGAGTACTTCTACACTGTGGTATTAGTACCTTTACTGGAGTATCAGAATACTTCTAGAACAAGTATTACTTAGTACCTTTACTGAAGCTTCACAACATTAAATATTAAAGTATTACTTGTTAAATGTCGTAAACAAGTTATAAATGGCGTTCAGGTTCACACCAGCTGTTCAAGGATTGGCTGTAGATTTCCTCTCGTGTCATTGGTCCACACGGACGTCACTCAGAGGTCTCTGTGAGCTGATTGGTCGGATGGCAGCAGACTGTCGGTGGCGGATGTACCGTCATGTAGCTGCTGGACGGTGTGACAGAGCGGGACTGAGAGAGTGAGACAGAAGAGTGAGACAGAAGTGAGATGGAGACGGCCAAGGCGAAGCCGCAGCCTCGGCTGGTGGTGTCCACTCAGCTGGACGCTAAAGACGAGCTGGAGGAGGTAGGCTGACCCGGGCTAACGGGCCTATAACCCGGGATAAACCCGGTTAGAGCGGGTTCATGAGCAGTTAGCGGCGGGTACAAAGAGACGGGATGGACCTACGGGACGGCTAGCAGGCTAGTTAGCATAGCTAGCATGGCTGTGCTAACTAGTCTGTTAGTATGCTTCGTGTATGCATAGCTAGTATAGTTAGCATAGCACAGCCTCGAGGTGTTCTGTGTAAACACGGTGTTACTGTGTCTGTCTGTCTGTCTGTGTGTGATGACACTGCTCGCGGACAGTTAGCCTAGCATAATGCTACGTAAACATATGGATGAGACCCGAAAGGTGACAGATACGCATGCGCAGTGCTCGTGTTTCGCATGTCAGAAGTAGAGGGAGATGTTGGCAGTTTAAATATCTGTACTAGCTTTGTTTACATGTATAAGTACTGTGTACTACTCAGCTCTTTGTGTACAAGTACTGTGTTTATACATCACGAGTACTCAACTCTTTGTGTACAAGTACTGTGTTTATACATCATGAGTACTCAGCTCTTTGTGTACAAGTATCACAAGTATATCACCCTGTGATGTTAGTTCTATAGTGTTTACAGTCTATAAAGTCTTCACTGTCAGCAGGACGTGTGATCAGATAAATATATGACATCATGACATCATGCAGAAATCATTGATGAACATTGTTTTTATTTGTGTTTGCAGAGATTGGAGCGTTGTGTTGGGATCGTCCAGTCGTTGACCAATGGGCTCTCAGAGAGAGAGGCCAACGACGCGCTCACTGCCAACGTAAGAAACCTGTACAAGTACTGCTGCTAGTACTGCTGCTAGTACTGCTGCTAGTACTGCTGCTAGTACTGCTGCAAGTACTGCTGCTAGTACTGCTGCTAACACTGTGACTACCGTCCTCTAGGTGTGTAAAGGGCAGACGCAGCATGAGGAGGTGTGTCTGGGTCTCTTCTCTCTCGTCCTCACAGAGCCCACCCAGGCCCAGAGGGTGAGACTCCACCACCACATCATCCTCATCATTGTTAATGTGTGACATCACTATGACATCACTCTGTGTTTGTGACAGTGTTACAGAGACCTGACACTGCTCAACAGAGACGGGATGAACGTGGTTCTGGTGAAGATCAACCAGATCCTGATGGAGAAGTTCCTCAAGCTGCAGGACGTCCCCAGAACACAGGTAAACACATGCAGGTGTACACACAGGTATACATGTACACACACAGGTACACATTCGGGTGTACACACAGGTATACAGCTACACATTCAGGTATACACACAGGTATACAGATACACATTCAGGTATACACACAGGTATACAGATACACATTCAGGTATACACACAGGTGTACACACAGGTATACATGTACACACACAGCTACACATTCAGGTATACACACAGGTATACACACAGGTATACAGATAAACATTCAGGTATACACACAGGTATACAGATACACATTCAGGTATACACACAGGTGTACACACAGGTATACATGTACACACACAGCTACACATTCAGGTATACACACAGGTATACACACAGGTATACAGATACACACAGGTATACACACAGGTATACACACAGGTATACACACAGGTATACAGATACACACAGGTATACACACAGGTATACACACAGGTATACACACAGGTATACAGATACACACAGGTATACACACAGGTATACACACAGGTATACAGATACACACAGGTATACACACAGGTATACAGGTGATTATGTAAATGACTGTAACGTTAACGGCTCCAGATGTTAACTGAAGTGATGTTTCAGCTGGTGTGGCTGGTCAGAGAGCTGGTGAAGAGCGGAGTGATGGGAGCTGATGGTGTCGTCATGACGCTGCTCAAACAGATCGCAGGTCAGAGATATTCATGTATATATATATGTATATATATATATATATATATATATATATATATATATATTAGTGCTGGGCAAGTTAACGCGTTATTATCGCATTAACGCAGACAATTATTTTATCGCGCGTTAACGTTTTTTTTTAAATGCAAAACACACCGTCGATGCAGCAAATCACCCAAACAAGCGGTTCTTCAGATTATGAGTTTAACGTGTTCACACCACATGTTGTTGACCTTTAGTTCATAGAGCAGCATTTTAACACACAAGAGCTCAACACACTACTTTAGATTCATTATGAACTTTAACATAACAATGCAAAATCATGCGATTAAAAATTGTAATCGTTGCCCAGCACTAAAATATATATATATATACACACACACACACACACACACACACACACACACACACACACACACACACACACACACACACACACACACACACACACACACACACACACACACACACACACACACATATATACACACATCCACATGTTGTCGTCTCAAAGTAACTCTCTCATTGTGTGTTTCAAATCCAGGTGGAGATATTTCCACCAAAAACCTCTGGTTGGCTGAGAACGTTCTTGACATCCTGTTAGACCAAAAGTAAGTTTGACTTTGAAATCTATTCGAACCAAAGTTTAGTCAGACTGAAGTACATATGATGTGTTTCTGAAAGTACTTTACGCAAGTATTCTGTACTGTGAAGCAGCTAGAGGGTCTGTACTGTGAGTGGTCTGTACTGTATATATCTGACTGTCTTCCTGACTCCAGAGAGTGGGTGTTGAAGAGCGGGATGCTGATAGCGATGTCCGTCTACACGTACCTTCGTCTTATCGTCGACCACGGAGCTCCGAACCTTCTGATTCTGCGTCAGAAAGAGGTCGACTATTGCATCTCCATGCTGAGGGAGAAGGTAAGGAAGGAAGGAAGTGTGTGTGTATTGATTACCTAGGTGGTTACCATAGGCCTTTCTCAACATGCGTACTTCTCTGTACTTGTGGACTTTGGTATTGAGAAAGGCCCCATGACTGTCCCATCTCTCTGTGTAGTTCATGGATTGTCAGATCATCGGCAGAGATCTGGTCCGTCTGATGCAGAACGTGGCTCGGATCCCAGAGATGGAGCTGGTGTGGAAGGACCTGCTGCACAGTCCACAAGTGCTCAGTCCTCAGTTCACTGGTAAACTACACTACCCACAATCCTCAGTTCACTGGTAAACTACACTACCCACAATCCTCAGTTCACTGGTAAACTACACTACCCACAATCCTCAGTTCACTGGTAAACTACACTACCCACAATCCTCAGTTCACTGGTAAACTACACTACCCACAATCCTCAGTTCACTGGTAAACTACCCACAATCCCCTGTAATCTGATGTGTTTCTCAGGTGTTCTCCAGCTGCTCACCGCTCGCACCTCCAGGAAGTTTCTGGCCTGTCGTCTCACACCTGACATGGAGACCAAGCTGCTGTTCATGACCTCCAGGGTAACTTTACCTTTACACACACAGTATATACACAGTACACACTAAATACACACAGTACATACAATATATACACCCTGTCCTGTACACACAAAGTACACAAACTATATGTAATATATACACCCTGTACACTCAGTATATGAACAGTAAACACCAGTCACACACCTGGGTGACTGACTTGTTACCTGTGTCCAGGTGCGTTTCGGGCAGCAGAAGCGCTATCAGGACTGGTTTCAGAGACAGTACCTGTCCACAGCAGAGAGCCAATCACTGCGCTGCGATCTGATTCGCTACATCTGTGGAGTGGTCCACCCGTCCAATGAGGTTCTGAGCTCCGACATCCTGCCGCGCTGGGCCATCATTGGCTGGCTGCTCACCACCTGCACGGTAAAGGGGCATCAATCTGAAGCTCATCATCTTTTAAAATCAATAACTAACCAATCAATTGATCGATTTCTCCAGTCGAACGTCGCTGCCTCCAACGCCAAACTGGCTCTCTTCTATGATTGGCTGTTCTTCAATCCTGAGAAAGACAGCATCATGAACATAGGTGACTTTTACCTTTCTACACTTGTGAGGACCCTCTTTGATAAAATGTATTCACCAACTCTGACCTAACCCTCACATGATAGTTACCAATACTAATGATGGTTACCAATACTAACTAATGATGGTTACCAATACTAACTAATGAGGGTTACCGATACTAACTAATGATGGTTACCAATACTAACTAATGAGGGTTACCAATACTAACTAATGAGGGTTACCGATTCTAACTAATGATGGTTACCAATACTAACTAATGATGGTTACCAATACTAACTAATGATGGTTACCAATACTAACTAATGAGGGTTACCGATACTAACTAATGATGGTTACCAATACTAACTAATGAGGGTTACCAATACTAACTAATGAGGGTTACCGATTCTAACTAATGATGGTTACCAATACTAACTAATGATGGTTACCAATACTAACTAATGATGGTTACCAATACTAACTAATGAGGGTTACCGATTCTAACTAATGATGGTTACCAATACTAACTAATGATGGTTACCAATACTAACTAATGATGGTTACCAATACTAACTAATGAGGGTTACCGATACTAACTAATGATGGTTACCAATACTAATGATGGTTACCAATACTAACTAATGATGGTTACCAATACTAACTACCGATTCTAACTAATGATGGTTACCAATACTAACTAATGATGGTTACCGATTCTAACTAATGAGGGTTACCGATTCTAACTAATGATGGTTACCAATACTAACTAATGATGGTTACAGATTCTAACTAATGAGGGTTACCGATTCTAACTAATGAGGGTTACCGATTCTAACTGAGGGTTACCGATTCTAACTAATGATGGTTACCGATTCTAACTAATGATGGTTACCAATACTAACTAATGATGGTTACCAATACTAACTAATGATGGTTACCAATACTAACTAATGATGGTTACCGATTCTAACTAATGAGGGTTACCGATTCTAACTAATGATGGTTACCAATACTAACTAATGATGGTTACCGATTCTAACTAATGAGGGTTACCGATTCTAACTAATGATGGTTACCAATACTAACTAATGATGGTTACCGATTCTAACTAATGAGGGTTACCGATTCTAACTAATGATGGTTACCAATACTAACTAATGATGGTTACCGATTCTAACTAATGAGGGTTACCGATTCTAACTGAGGGTTACCGATTCTAACTAATGATGGTTACCGATTCTAACTAATGATGGTTACCGATTCTAACTGAGGGTTACCGATTCTAACTAATGATGGTTACCGATTCTAACTAATGATGGTTACCAATACTAACTAATGATGGTTACCAATACTAACTAATGATGGTTACCAATACTAACTAATGATGGTTACCAATACTAACTAATGATGGTTACCAATACTAACTAATGATGGTTACCAATACTAACTAATGATGGTTACCGATACTAACTAATGATGGTTACCAATACTAACTAATGATGGTTACCGATACTGACTAATGTAAACCTGAGCCGGCCCTGACTATAAACCAGCGCTATATTATTAACATATAACTAGTAAAGTTAGTGACTCTTGTTGTTTCGTTCTTTTGTGTCAGAACCAGCCATCTTGGTGATGCATCACTCCATGAAACCTCATCCTGCCATCACTGCTACACTGCTGGACTTCATGTGCAGGGTAACAAACACACAAACACTCAGACACACAGACACACAGACAAACACGCACTAAATCGATCATCTCTCCTCAGATCATTCCTCACTTCTTCCCTCCGTTGGAGTCTCAGGTCCGTCAGGGCGTCTTCAACTCGCTCACCTTCATCATGGAGAAGAGAGTGCTGGCGTAAGAAGCACACACACACTCACACACAGTCAGTCCACCACTTATTGATTATTGATCAGCCTCTCTGTCTCTCAGTCACCTCGCTCCGCTCTTTGATAATCCAAAGTTGGACCGGGAGCTTCGGTCCATGCTCAGAGAGAGATTCCCTGAGTTCTGCAGCTCTCCCTCCCCCCCGACTGAAGGTACCACACACACACACACACACACAGATTATTAGGTTTTATAGATCTGATCATTTAAAGTGTTGATCCTTCAGAATCCAGTCTTGCTGGATGTAGAATCAGAGTTCATCAGTTCAGGTTTCGTGTGTTTGTGTGTGTGTCCTCTAGTTAAGATGGAGGAGTCCACTTCCTTAGAGATGGACAACCATGTGTTGGACAAGGAGGACGGTTGCTATGACAACACAGAGGCGGCCTTCAGCGATGATGAGGAGGAGGTCCACAACAAAGGTGAAGAACCAGTTTAGACTGGTTTTTAATCAACCAGTGTAACCAGTGTAACTACTAACCAGTGTAACTACTGTAACTACTAACCAGTGTAGCCACTGTAACTACTAACCAGTGTAACTACTGTAGCTACTAACCAGTGTAACTACTGTAACTACTAACCAGTGTAACTACTGTAACTACTAACTAGTGTAACTACTGTAACTACTAACCAGTGTAACTACTGTAACTACTAACCAGTTTAACCACTGTAACTACTAACCAGTGTAACTACTGTAACTACTAACCAGTGTAGCCACTGTAACTACTAACCAGTGTAACCACTGTAACTACTAACCACTGTAACCACTGTAACTACTAACCAGTGTAACTACTGTAACTACTAACCCGTTTAACCACTGTAACTACTAACCAGTGTAACTACTGTAACTACTAACCAGTGTAGCCACTGTAACTACTAACCAGTGTAACTACTAACCAGTGTAGCCACTAACTATTAACCAGTGTAACCACTGTAACTACTGACCAGTATAACTACTATAACTACTAACCAGTGTAACTACTAACCAGTGTAACTACTAACCAGTGTAGCCACTGTAACTACTAACCAGTATAACCACAGTAACTACTAACCAGTATAACTACTATAACTACTAACCAGTGTAGCCACTGTAACTACTAACCAGTGTAGCCACTGTAACTATTAACCAGTGTAACCACTGTAACTACTGACCAGTATAACTACTATAACTACTAACCAGTGTAACTACTAACCACTGTAACTACTAACCAGTGTAGCCACTGTAACTATTAACCAGTGTAACCACTGTAACTACTAACCAGTGTAGTCACTGTAACTACTAACCAGTGTAACTACTGTAACTACTAACCAGTGTAACTACTGTAACTACTAACCAGTGTAACTACTGTAACTACTAACCAGTGTAGCCACTGTAACTACTAACCAGTGTAACTACTAACCAGTGTAACTACTGTAACTACTAACCAGTGTAACCACTGTAACTACTAACCAGTTTAACTACTGTAACTACTAACCAGTGTAGCCACTGTAACTACTAACCAGTGTAGCCACTGTAACTACTAAACAGTGTAGCCACTGTAACTACTAACCAGTTTAACTACTGTAACTACTAACCAGTGTAGCCACTGTAACTACTAAACAGTGTAACTACTAACCAGTGTAACTACCAACCAGTGTAACTACTGTAACTACTAACCAGTGTAACCACTGTAACTACTAACCAGTGTAGCCACTGTAACTACTAACCAGTGTAGCCACTGTAACTACTAAACAGTGTAGCCACTGTAACTGCTAACCAGTGTAACTACCAGCCAGTGTAACTACTGTAACTACTAACCAGTGTAACCACTGTAACTACTAACCAGTGTAGCCACTGTAACTACTAACCAGTGTAGCCACTGTAACTACTAAACAGTGTAACTACTGTAACTACTAACCAGTGTAACTACCAACCAGTGTAACTACTGTAACTACTAACCAGTGTAACTACTGTAACTACTAACCAGTGTAACCACTATAACTACTAACCAGTGTAACTACTGTAACTACTAACCAGTGTAACCACTATAACTACTAACCAGTGTAACTACTGTAACTACTAACCAGTGTAACTACTGTAACCTGTGTAACTACTAACCAGTACAACCACTTTAACCAGTATAACCACTATAACCAGTATAACTCACTAGTTATACTGGTTACTAGTGAGTCTGCAGCTGAATGCTATCTGACCGTCTCTCGACCAATCACTGTGCAGGCAAGAAGAGGGAGTTCAGGTTTCATCCAATCAAAGAAGCCGTGGTGGAGGAGCCCGCTGACGTCACACCGTGGATCGACCAATTAGACGACACCATGAAGGAGAAAGTCCAGCAGCTGCAGAAGACCAGGTGATCATTTATTGATCAGTAATACTTATTGATCATGTCTCAGTGGTTATTGATCAGTAATACTTATTGATCATGTCTCAGTGGTTATTGATCAGTAATACTTATTGATCATGTCTCAGTGGTTATTGATCAGTAATACTTATTGATCATGTCTCAGTGGTTATTGATCAGTAATACTTATTGATCATGTCTCCTCAGTGACACAGAGACTCAGTGTGAAGTGATGCAGGAAATCGTGGATCTGATCCTGGAGGTGAGTTCTTTGATCAGTCTGTGTACTGCTGTGTTCTACTATGTACTGCTGTGTTCTACTATGTACTGCTGTGTTCTACTAGGTACTACTGTGTTCTACTATGTACTACTGTGTTCTACTATGTACTGCTGTGTTCTACTATGTACTGCTGTGTTCTACTATGTACTGCTGTGTTCTACTATGTACTGCTGTGTTCTACTAGGTACTACTGTGTTCTACTAGGTACTACTCTGTTCTACTAGGTACTGCTGTGTTCTGCTGTGTTCTACTATGTACTACTGTGTTCTACTATGTACTGCTGTGTTCTACTATGTACTGCTGTGTTCTACTATGTACTACTGTGTTCTACTATGTACTGCTGTGTTCTACTAGGTACTACTGTGTTCTACTAGGTACTGCTGTGTTCTACTAGGTACTGCTGTGTTCTACTGTGTCTGACTCTCTGTGCGGTGTTGCAGGAGGACTTTGACTCGGAGCAGATGTCTGGTCTGGCTTCTTGTCTGGCTGAACTGTTTAAAGATCACTTCAGAGGAGACGTCCTGCCAGACGAGATCACTGAGGAGTAAGACTGTTATTTCATTGATTATAGGTCTCTAGAGGCTAAAATACATTCAAGAATATCAATATTTCATCCTGATTAAAGGGTTAGGGTTAGTCCTAAAGAAGTCTCAAAACCACCTGCTGATAGCAACATATGTTTGGAGGTCTAATAACTTTAGGAACCCGTCTGTCTGTCTGTCTCTCTGATTACCTGTCTGTCTTGCAGGTCCCTGGAGGAGTCTGTGTCCAAACCCGTCTGCCTGGTCTTCAGGAACCTGGTCACCATGCAGGAGGATAACAGCGGATTCTCTGTGCTGCTCGACATGTTGGCTGAATTCTACCAGAAACAACCCAAGATCGGGTATCACCTGCTGTACTACCTCAAAGCCAGGTGAGACCCGGGCTGTGTCCCAATAAGAAGGGGTCGTCCATAGAAGGACACGAGGACAGTAAGGACTGAAGGAGCAGAGTAGCAACGATACGAAGAGTTAACAACTTAATGCTTCACCGAGGAAAGATCTCTATCAACAGACGAGTCTTTGTTTGGCTCATTTTGGTGGAGTTAGCAGGCGAGCTAACTAGCCATGATGACAAACATGATGTTTAACGTGTGTGTGTGTGTGTGTGTGTGTGTGTGTGTGTGTGTGTGTGTGTGTGTGTGTGTGTGTGTGTGTGTGTGTGTGTGTGTGTGTGTGTGTGAGCAGTAAAGCAGCCAACGGTAAGATGATGCTGTACGAGTCCTTTGCTCAGGCGACGGCTCTTGGTGATCTGCACACCTGTCTGATGATGGACATGAAGGCGTGTCAGGAGGACGACGTCCGACTGCTCTGCTACCTAACGCCCTCTATATACTCTGAGGTACGTATCCCGTCCTGTGTCAAGGTCTCCTGAGGTCTCCTGAAATCTCCTGAGGTCTCCTGAGGTCTCCTGAGGTCTCCTGAGGTCTCCTGAGGTCTCCTGAGGTCTCCTGAGGTCTCCTGAGATCTCCTGAGGTCTCCTGAGATCTCCTGAGGTCTCCTGGGGTCTCCTGAAATCTCCTGAGGTCTCCTGAAATCTCCTGAGGTCTCCTGAGGTCTCCTGAGATCTCCTGAGGTCTCCTGGGGTCTCCTGAAATCTCCTGAGGTCTCCTGAGGTCTCCTGAAATCTCCTGAGATCTCC
The DNA here is from genome assembly GCF_910591455.1 of Pholis gunnellus. Classification (NCBI taxonomy): domain Eukaryota; kingdom Metazoa; phylum Chordata; class Actinopteri; order Perciformes; family Pholidae; genus Pholis; species Pholis gunnellus. Next base: position 22,221,579 of record NC_136543.1, on the reverse strand, counting down.
TGAGGTCTCCTGAGGTCTTTCGAGATCTCCTGAGGTCTCCTGGGGCCTCTCGAGTTCTCTTGAGTTCTCGGGTATTGTGAACGTGTCCCTTCAGTTCCCAGATGAGACGTTGAGGAGCGGTGAGCTGCTCAACATGATCGTGGCCGTCATTGACTCCACACAGGTGAGTGAGTCTGTGACCAAAGACCTGATCCAGACCTTCATGACCCGGATCACCTGTTCAGTAACCAGGATGTAAACTCTATAGTTACAGGAGCTGATGTGTCACGTGATGATGGGGAACCTGGTAATGTTCAGGAAAGACTCTGTCCTCAACATCCTCAGTGAGACACACACACACACACACACGTCTCTTACTGCAGAGGACACTGTCCTCCTGGGTCTTCATGTGTCCTCCTGTCTCAACAGTTCAGTCTCTGGACTGGGAGACCTTTGAACAGTACAGTACCTGGCAGCTGTTCCTGGCCCACAGCGTCCCTCTGGAGACCATCATCCCCATCCTGCAGCACCTCAAATATAAAGGTGACCAGGAGACGTTTGTCTGTCCTCCGGTCTGATGGGACACTTTACTCACAGATGTTCTTCTTCTTCTCTTCTGTCTGCAGAACATCCAGAGGCCTTATCCTGTCTGCTGCTGCAGCTCCGCAGAGAGAAGTATGAATCTGTGCCTATGGATCTGTCTGTTGATCTGTCTGTCTGTCTGTCTGTTGATCTGTCTGTTGATCTGTCTGTCTGTTGATATGTCTGTCTGTCTGTCTGTCTGTTGATCTGTCTGTTGATCTGTCTGTCTGTTGATCTGTCTGTTGATCTGTCTGTCTGTTGATCTGTCTGTCTGTCTGTCTGTTGATCTGTCTGTTGATCTGTCTGTTGATCTGTCTGTCTGTTGATCTGTCTGTCTGTCTGTCTCAGGCCCAGTGAGGAGATGGTGAAGATGGTCCTGAGTCGTCCGTGTCACCATGAGGACCAGTTCACCACCAGCATCCTGAGACACTGGGCCTCCAAATACGACGACACGCTGGGAGAACACATCAAGACCCAGCTGATCAAGAACAACAACCAGCCCCGCAAGAGACAGAGGTGAGACAGGGAGAGGGTGAGACAGGCAGGGAGAGGGGTGAGACAGACAGAGAGGGTGAGACAGATGGAGAGGGGTGAGACAGACAGAGAGAGGGGTGAGACAGACAGGGAGAGAGTGAGACAGACAGGGAGAGGGTGAGACAGACAGGGAGAGAGTGAGACAGACAGGGAGAGGGTGAGACAGATGGAGAGGGGTGAGACAGACAGGGAGAGGGGTGAGACAGACAGGGAGAGAGTGAGACAGACAGGGAGAGGGTGAGACAGACAGGGAGAGGGTGAGACAGGCAGGGAGAGAGTGAGACAGATGGAGAGGGGTGAGACAGACAGAGAGAGGGGTGAGACAGACAGGGAGAGAGTGAGACAGACAGGGAGAGGGTGAGACAGACAGGGAGAGGGTGAGACAGGCAGGGAGAGAGTGAGACAGATGGAGAGGGGTGAGACAGACAGGGAGAGGGGTGAGACAGACAGGGAGAGAGTGAGACAGACAGGGAGAGGGTGAGACAGACAGGGAGAGGGTGAGACAGGCAGGGAGAGAGTGAGACAGATGGAGAGGGGTGAGACAGACAGGGAGAGAGTGAGACAGACAGGGAGAGGGTGAGACAGACAGAGAGAGGGTGAGACAGACAGAGAGAGGGGTGAGACAGACAGGGAGAGAGTGAGACAGACAGGGAGAGGGTGAGACAGACAGGGAGAGGGTGAGACAGGCAGGGAGAGAGTGAGACAGATGGAGAGGGGTGAGACAGACAGGGAGAGAGTGAGACAGACAGGGAGAGGGTGAGACAGACAGGGAGAGGGTGAGACAGGCAGGGAGAGAGTGAGACAGATGGAGAGGGGTGAGACAGACAGAGAGAGGGGTGAGACAGACAGGGAGAGAGTGAGACAGGTGGAGAGGGGTGAGACAGACAGAGAGAGGGGTGAGACAGACAGAGAGAGGGGTGAGACAGACAGGGAGAGGGTGAGACAGATGGAGAGGGGTGAGACAGACAGAGAGAGGGGTGAGACAGACAGGGAGAGAGTGAGACAGACAGGGAGAGGGTGAGACAGACAGGGAGAGGGTGAGACAGGCAGGGAGAGAGTGAGACAGATGGAGAGGGGTGAGACAGACAGAGAGAGGGGTGAGACAGACAGGGAGAGAGTGAGACAGACAGAGAGAGGGGTGAGACAGACAGGGAGAGAGTGAGACAGACAGGGAGAGGGTGAGACAGATGGAGAGGGGTGAGACAGACAGAGAGAGGGGTGAGACAGACAGGGAGAGAGTGAGACAGACAGAGAGAGGGGTGAGACAGACAGGGAGAGGGTGAGACAGACAGGGAGAGGGTGAGACAGACAGGGAGAGAGTGAGACAGATGGAGAGGGGTGAGACAGACAGAGAGAGGGGTGAGACAGACAGAGAGAGGGTGAGGGACCTGTGAGGACACGGTGTCGTGGGGGACTAACCCGTCTGTCTCTCTGTCTCTAGTCTCCGGAGCTCCAGCAGTAAACTGGCTCAGCTGACCCTGGAACAGATCCTGGAGCACATGGACAACCTGAGACTGAGCCTGAGCAACACCAAGAACAACTGTGAGCACACACACACACTCACACTCATATACACACACACACCCACACACTCACACACACTCTCACACACACACACACACTCACACACACACTCACTCTCACACACACACACACACACTCACTCTCACACTCACATACACACACACACTCACTCACACTCACACACACACACACACACACACACTCACATACACACACACACTCACACACACACTCACTCTCACACTCACATACACACACACACTCACACACACACTCACACTCACTCACACTCACACACCCACACACACACACACACACTCACATACACACACACACTCACACTCACACTCACTCTCACACACACACACACACACACTCACACACACACACACACACACACACACTCACACACTCACACTCACTCACACACACACACACACACTCTCTCTGGTTGTTGGTCAGTGATTGGTTGTTTGTGTTGTCAGTCTTCACACAGACTCCGATCCTTCAGGCTTTGCAGCACGTTCAGGCCAGCTGTGACGAAGCACACAAGATGAGGTACACACACACACACACACACACACACACACACACACGGGCGGATGACATCACCCCCGGTGCTGATGACATCACTTCCTGCAGGTTCAGCGACCTGTTTGCTCTGGCGGAGGAGTACGAGGACTCTCAGTCGAAGCCTCCCAAGTCTCGGCGTAAAGCTCCCGCCTCCTCGCCTCGCTCCCGGAAAGGAGCAGCGCCTCCCACCAACGAGGAGGAGAGCGGCTCCAGCAGCGCCTCGGTACGTATACGACCCGCCCGGGTCCTGGTCTGACCCGGTCTGACGTGGGTTTGGGGTTAGACTACAACAACAGTGTGTTCTGTTTCAGGAGGAGGAGGACTCGAAGCCCAAAGCGCCCAAGAGGAAGAGGAAAGGCTCGTCGGCCGTCGGCTCGGACAGCGACTGATGGACGCTCGGACCAATCAGACGCCGGCCTGTCGGCGAACCCGAGATAGGCCCCGCCCCCTCCCGACAACATGCACTGACCGCCACGGGAGGGGCGGGGCATCGGACACCGTGAGACTGATGCTGTTTCCACGGAGGAGACCGTGTGGCTTCTATGTGGCGCTTCTCCCATGATGCACTAGGAGGAAACCACGAACTCTGGAAACCAACAGACTGATTTTAACAACATGATGATGAAGAAGATGAAGAAGATGAGTGTGGTGGTTTGTGGGTACTTCTGACCCCCCTTTTTGTATTTTCTCTTTTTTTGGAGGGGGAGGGGGGGCTTTGGAATCTTATTGTGGAGGATCTGGACTTCCTGCTGTTTTGAGCAGCTCCTTCCTGTCTGTCCCGCTGCAGTAAAATCTCCTCGTCTGTTCATCATTTGTTACATTTTATCAGTGTGTCGATGTGAAAAACATAAAAAAATCAAATGGAGTTTGGTTTGTTGATCGGTTCATTATTATTATTATTATTATTATCTTTATTATTATTATTATCTTTATTATTATTATCATCTTTATTATTATTATTATCTTTATTATTATTATCATCTTTATTATTATTATCTTTATTATTATCTTTATTATTATTATTATTATCTTTATTATTATCTTTATTATTATTATTATTATCTTTATTATTATTATTATTATCTTTATTATTATTATTATCTTTATTATTATTTTCTTTATTATTATTATCTTTATTAATATTATTATCTTTATTATTATCTTTATTATTATTATTATCTTTATTATTATTATCTTTATTATTATCTTTATTATTATTATTATCTTTATTATTATTATTATCTTTATTATTATTATTATCTTTATTATTATTATTTTCTTTATTATTATTAATATCTTTACTATTATTTATTGTCGTACTAGAATGATGTAATGAAAGTATTTTAAATGGTATTTTTTAGAGAATGCTAAATATTCACTAGTATTTTAATGATGTATTTTTGTGCTAAAGAATTTGAACATGAATATTAATGTTGGAAAGACGTTAAACATTAATATTTCACTTTAATACTTTAAGATGTTCATGATCATGTTCTCACACGAGGACCAGGTCTGGAACGTGATCAAGACTCATCAGTGTGATTGGATCCACCTGCTGCTGCTGATGAAAACCAGCAGACAGAGTCAGACCAGAGACCGGAGACCTTCTCCAGACCAGAGACCTTCTCCAGACCAGAGAACTTCTCCAGACCAGAGACCAGAGAACTTCTCCAGACCAGAGAACTTCTCCAGACCAGAGACCTTCTCCAGACCAGAGACCAGAGAACTTCTCCAGACCAGAGAACTTCTCCAGACCAGAGACCTTCTCCAGACCAGAGACCAGAGAACTTCTCCAGACCAGAGAACTTCTCCAGACCAGAGACCAGAGAACTTCTCCAGACCAGAGAACTTCTCCAGACCAGAGACCTTCTCCAGACCAGAGACCAGAGAACTTCTCCAGACCAGAGCATTTCAGACTCAGGTAAGTGGACTCCAGTGATCCAGATTAGTCTTTGACGTTAAAACAGTTCTGTGGTGCTTTCAGGGTGTAAAGGAGCTCAGAAGATGGGCTCAGAGTCCTAAACCTGAATGAACATAACGGGTCCAAGATCTCTGTCAGAAGAAGTCCAGATGGAGAACTGATCCTTCATGGACCAGAGTCATTGTTCATAAATATAAAATCTATATTTATATTTAACGTCATCAATGAAGGACCTCTGGTTTCTCTCCTTCACTCGGCAGAAATAGTTATTTCAAAATAGTTAAATAGTATTTTATGTGTGTGGGCGTGGTTATATGGATGGGCGGGGCTATATGGGTGGGCGTGGTTACTGATGCTCTCCTCTCAGCTCTCTTTAGTCCACCTGTCATGTCGGCCGTTAAGCCGTCTCTCCGGAGTCGGGTTCTGACTCCTCAGCGGATCCCGAGCTTCATCATCCCGTCTCGTGGTCCTCTCCTCTTCCTGTCTCCACGGCTCCACCAGAGCTCTCCGGACCGGACCGGACTGCTCTTGGACCAGGACGAGTCCTCCCGCCGTCTTCAGACCAGACCTCGTCCTCACTGCTCCGCCCCGTCCGAGTCTGTAGACTCTGACCCGTGGACCCGTGCGGCCATGTCTCTGGTCCACGTAGAGAAGAAGACCACGTCCTACGGGTTCTGTGCTGCTCTGGCTCAGAGCCCCTGCAGCCGCCGCAGGGAATCCCTGTTTCACCGGAACAAACCGGTGACTGTTACTGACCTGGTGGACACTGGTGCTGGTCCTGGTGCTGGTCCTGGTCCCGACAGGTACCGGATTTGTCTGCAACCCGTTAAAGCTCTTGGCCTGCAGGTAATGTTTTATTATTGTTTATTCATATAAACGGATGTAAACTGACATCTTGTCTTTTCTTTCTTCTTCATTAGTTGGTAGAAACTGTAGAAGAAGAAAACGGTAGAAGAAGAGCACAATATAAAATAATACGTTTCTGTTTTATTTATTGAAGGTGAAGAAGATGAAGAGCTCTGGAGGAGGCCACGCCCCCTCTGACGTCACATGACCCACTGAATCAGCTGTCTGAGGACTTTTAGTAAAGATTGATTCCATAAATCTAGAAGAGATTTATTCTAATTAATATTTCTTTGTTTATAAGTTGAGACGTTTTATTGTTTTATGAATAAAATCTGATTTTCTCTTCAACGGTTTTTATTGTTGCATCAAATGTTCACTTTAGAGACTAGAGTCTGTTCTTTATTTAAATTTTATTTTTTGAGTTTATTGTGAATCATTGTTTTACTTAGTTGATATTCTAGAGTCTGTGCAGACCGTCGATTTAAAGACGTCTTCTGAGTTCAGAGCAGAAGTGAAGACATGAACGGATGTTTCTGAACTTGATCCTGGATCAGTTCTGGACCTTTTTATTCTCGTGGACTCAACACAAGTGCTGAACATCCTGAACCTCAAGCTGTGGTCAGCTGATCCCAGCAATCTGAACCACTAAACAAGACCAGCAGTGAGACCTGAACCACAAGACCAGCAGTGAGACCTGAACCACAAGACCAGCAGTGAGACCTGAACCACAAGACCAGTAGTGAGACCTGAACCACAAGACCAGCAGTGAGACCTGAACCACAAGACCAGTAGTGAGACCTGAACCACAAGACCAGCAGTGAGACCTGAACCACAAGACCAGTAGTGAGACCTGAACCACAAGACCAGCAGTGAGACCTGAACCACAAACCGTTCTGCTTTATTTATATTCACTAGTCTGGTATTATTATTTACATTCTATTGCCTTCATTTTGAAATGTTCTTATTTCGGGTCTCCTGTCTCGCTCTGCAGGATTTATAAAGAACAGAATCTTCTTTATTAAAGTTTGGTTTTCTCGTTTTCTACTTTTTGGATTCAGAAACAAAAACAGAAAAACGTCCTTTTGGTTTAATTTCACTTTAAATTCAGTTCTTTAGTATTACACTATAGAAGTACCAGACATCCTGCTCCACGCGCCAGCAGGTGGCGGTAATTCACCAATTAATAAACCTCAAAGAAGAAGAAGACGACGTCACTGTTACGTAGTGACGCACAGCCGGAAGTTTAGCTTTCTCAGAAGCGTGTCGTTGTTGTGGCGGTAAAAGTGTTTCTGCTGCTCGTGACGGATTTTCACCGGTAAACTGGATTAAAGCGACCGGTACCGGACCGTTGGAGGGGGGTTGGACCGGGAGGGGACACCGGTTTTATATATATATATACATGTATATGTGTGTGTGTGTGTGTATATATATATATATATATATACTACTGGCTCCTGTAGTCTGTTTGTTGTGATGCTAACGGTCGCTAAACTAGCCGGCTAGTTAAGCGTTAGCACGCTAGCTGGAGGAGAGCAGACTCAACAAGGTGAGGCGCTAACACAGCTAACACAAGCTAACTGATGACACATTGTCTCGCGCTCTCTCTCTCTCGGTGCAGGTTCGGATCACACCTCACGGGTCGGCTCGCTTGTGACCCGCGGAGTTTTTTGTGTACAGTGTAATCATAGTGTGTAATAACGTGTTACTGCTGCTGTTAGTAACACGTGAATATCAGAGCGTCAGTGAGCAGATATGAAGCAGTGAGTTCAGTGAACGGAGCAGCTGCAGAAGAACCGGCGTCGCTTCAGCAGGTTTGGGATCATTTTGTCGGAGGAGCGTGGTGGACAAACCCGTTAGTCTGTAGGCGTTTAAAGACAAAGACGACACATCGGACATGTCCACATAAGAGACACCGCCCCGTCTGTCAGTGACGGGTTAAAGTGTTTGAGCCACGCTACGAAACCCCCTCACGCGCCACTTCAGTGTGAGTCACACACAGTGGCTGTAGACACGCCCCCTCTGAGTCACACACAGGTGCTGTAGACACGCCCCCTCTGAGTCACACACAGGTGCTGTAGACACGCCCCCTCTGAGTCACACACAGGTGCTGTAGACACGCCCCCTCTGAGTCACACACAGGTGCTGTAGACACGCCCCCTCTGAGTCACACACAGGTGCAGCAGTAACAGTGAGACTCATCAGATCAAACATGTGGACACAGTTTTCCTTTGGCATCATTTGAAGTTGAAAAAAGTAATAAATCACAATATATGTTATCGCAATACTAATAACATCGTATCACAGGATCTCTGGTGATTCCCAGACTAATTAATAAATATATATATATATATATAAATATATATATATATATATATATTTATATATATATATATAACGGTAGAGGATGGGACTGATCTCACATGATGACGGTGGTGATGATGAAGAACAGCTGAGTCATGTTAACGACATGATGACCTCATTGTTTCACAGGTCAGAGGTCATGTTTCTCCACAATGAGCATCGTCCTCAAACGCCTCAAACTGAACCCGTCCAGACCAGGACCCACCAGGACCAGGACCCTCAGACCACCACACTGCAGTCCACAGCTCAGCTCCCATGATGCTTTGCTGCATCCTCTGGCTCCTGAAGGGGGCGGAGCTCAGGAGGAGGAGGGGGAGGAGGAGGAGGAGGAGTACCTGCTGGTGGAGGAAGATACAACCGACTCCAGTCTCATCATCACCATGGGTAACACACACACACACACACACACAGAGACACTGGGCCTTTCTCAATATGCGTACTTCTCTGTACTTGTGAACTTGTGGACTTGTGAAACGTCATCAGTCTCAGCCCAAGTACTGTTCCAATTCAAAGTTCACATCAAGCCAAGCCAGGTCCAAATGCCCGGATGTGGCTCCGCCCATTTTACCGGGGATGCATCGGAGGTGACTTGTGTGTACTTGGGACAGCCAAATATCCCAGAATGCATTTTGCACCAGCAACAGGAAACAATGTTGGAGGAGAAATCACACAACTGGAAGTTGAAATGTTCGAAATACTACTGTTGTTAAGTCACAGAAAGTAATTTGAGGATGTTTTTAGGCGAGAAGTTAGTTGTTTAAGCATCAAATCCGTGGTCGGTTTGTCAAGATTCAGCCGATTAAAAAATCTGCTCCGACGATTTCGGAGATGTGAGGTGTAGCTACCGGCAGTAAACCAGCACCGGGGGCTCCGCGCTCATGTTACCCGCCTAGAACAGCCTGATCTCGGCGAGTCTTTTTGAAACTTGCCGCTGGTATTGACGTCTCTGTAGCGTTTTCCTCGTCGGCAAAGAGTACAGCAATCCGGACCTGATCCACATACACATATATATATACACATATATATATATATATGTGTATATATATATATGTGTATATAATATAATTTAAAAAATATTGTATTTTATTTTAAATGAAAACGAAAAAAGCAGGGTTGTCATATTTAGTTCGATTGTAAAAATACTTTACAGTAAAAAACGGATTAAACTCATTAGCAAGACCAGCTGAGGTGGTGATGTCATCAAGTAAGCTGCTGTTCCAATTGTCCGTACTGCGTCCTCTGGACTTCAAGTCTGGACTTCAAGTCTGGACTTCAAGTCCAGACTCCAAAAGTTCAAAAGTTCACAAGTCCGTACTTGTATTGAGAAAGGCCCACACACTCCTTTATGGTGACTGTGTAGGGGGCGGGGCCTCTTTATGGTGACTGTGTAGGGGGCGGGGCCTCTTTATGGTGACTGTGTAGGGGGCGGGGCCTCTTTATGGTGACTGTCTAGGGGGCGGGGCCTCTTTATGGTGACTGTGTAGGGGGCGGGGCCTCTTGACTTCTCTCCAGGTCTCAGGTTCAGCACTAATGTCTGTCTGTCTATCAGAGGACAGACAGGTGGAGGTGAAGGCAGCGAGGAAGAGAGCGGTGAGGAAGAGGAAGAGGAAGCTCACAGTGGAGGAAGAGAAGAGGGGCGGGGCCTCAGAGAGCGAGGCGGGGGTAGAGATGGAGATTGACAGACAGCTGGACCAATCACTGGAGACCAAGTCCAAACAGCACAACCTGACCACGGTGAACGTCAGAAACATCATCCACGTGAGTTCATCCAATCAGAACACAGCTTTATGACGATGAATATGATGATGCATTATTTTAAACATTTAACCTCTGACGTACAGGAAGTGATCACCAACGAACACGTCGTGGCCATGATGAAAGCTGCCATCAACGAGACGGAGGCCGTACCCGCCTTTGTGAGTCTGTCGTCCAATCACAGTGCTCGGTT
>NC_136543.1:22156311-22208811 GCF_910591455.1 Pholis gunnellus | reverse complement strand
AGGACCGGTCATAGAACTTAAGGACCGGTCATAGAACTTAAGGACGGGTCATAGAACTTAAGGACGGGTCATAGAACTTAAGGACCGGTCATAGAACTTAAGGACGGGTCATAGAACTTAAGGACCGGTCATAGAACTTAAGGACGGGTCATAGAACTTAAGGACGGGTCATAGAACTTAAGGACCGGTCATAGAACTTAAGGACCGGTCATAGAACTTAAGGACGGGTCATAGAACTTAAGGACGGGTCATAGAACTTAAGGACCGGTCATAGAACTTAAGGACCGGTCATAGAACTTAAGGACGGGTCATAGAACTTAAGGACCGGTCATAGAACTTAAGGACGGGTCATAGAACTTAAGGACCGGTCATAGAACTTAAGGACGGGTCATAGAACTTAAGGACCGGTCATAGAACTTAAGGACCGGTCATAGAACTTAAGGACGGGTCATAGAACTTAAGGACCGGTCATAGAACTTAAGGACGGGTCATAGAACTTAAGGACCGGTCATAGAACTTAAGGACCGGTCATAGAACTTAAGGACCGGTCGGTAGAGCTGAAGGACCGGTCATAGAACTTAAGGACCGGTCATAGAACTTAAGGACCGGTCATAGAACTTAAGGACGGGTCATAGAACTTAAGGACCGGTCATAGAACTTAAGGACCGGTCATAGAACTAAAGCACCGGTCGGTAGAGCTGAAGGACCGGTCATAGAACTTAAGGACCGGTCATAGAACTTAAGGACCGGTCATAGAACTTAAGGACGGGTCATAGAACTTAAGGACCGGTCATAGAACTTAAGGACCGGTCATAGAACTTAAGGACCGGTCATAGAACTAAAGCACCGGTCGGTAGAGCTGAAGGACCGGACCAGCATTGGTTCGTGGAATATCAGAACTGAAGGTCTCGTATATTCTGTATTTAAATAGAAACGAGCTGTTGATCTGTAGACTTGATTGATCACTTGTGTCCGTCAGCCTTTGCCTGAGTCGGAGGACGAAGCGGGTCTGATGGCGTACCGGACTCGGTCCAAGCGTCCTCTACGTGACGTCCCGCTCGGCCGGCTGGAGGCGGAGCTCCGAGCTCCCGACATTACACCCGACATGTACGAGTCCAGCTCCGTCCACGAGGACAGGGACTGGACCGATTGGCTGAGAGGCCTGATGACCTCAGACATGGAGAACGAAGGTGTGTGTGTGTGTGTGTGTGGCTCTGTGACCCTGATGCTGTGTGAACACGGCACCGTTTTCTGTCTATGTAACACACTGTTCTGTGTCACTCTACCAGAGGAGTGTGATGATGAAGATGATCCAGAGTACAACTTCCTGGCCGACACCGATGAACCCGATGTGGAGGATTACCGTGACGACAAGGCCGTCCGCATCACCAGTCAGTGTGCACATCCTCATGTGATGTCATTTAAACATGTTAGATTCATACTGACGGTCTGTCGTGGTGTTTGTCCTGCAGAGAAGGAGGTGAATGAGCTGATGGAGGAGCTGTTTGAAACGGTGAGTCTCTCCAGTCTTCACTCAGGACGGGCTAGCTTAGCATAAAGACTGGAAACAGATGGAAACAGCTAGCCTGGCTCTGTCCAGAGGGAACAAAATCCACCTGCCAGCATCTCTAAAGCTCACTGATAAACAGTCTGTAGAGCTTCAGGACCAGTCGGTAGAGCTTCAGGACCAGTCGGTAGAGCTTCAGGACCAGTCGGTAGAGCTTCAGGACCAGTGGGTAGAGCTTCAGGACCAGTGGGTAGAGCTTCAGGACCAGTGGGTAGAGCTTCAGCACCAGTGGGTAGAGCTTCAGGACCAGTGGGTAGAGCTTCAGCACCAGTCGGTAGAGCTTCAGGACCAGTGGGTAGAGCTTCAGGACCAGTGGGTAGAGCTTCAGGACCAGTGGGTAGAGCTTTAGGACCAGTGGGTAGAGCTTCAGGACCAGTGGGTAGAGCTTCAGGACCAGTCGGTAGAGCTTCAGGACCAGTGGGTAGAGCTTCAGCACCAGTCGGTAGAGCTTCAGCACCAGTCGGTAGAGCTTCAGCACCAGTCGGTAGAGCTTTAGGTACACTCGTCCTTTCACGCACCTTCAGCTGCTGGTGTTTGTGTTTCAGTTGAAAGAAGACCTGGCGGCGGGACAGGAAGTGGAAGATGAAGGCCACGAGGAAGAGGAGGAGCCTCAGGAGGAGTGTGTTCAAACACACACACCTCAGGAGCAGCACGACTCGTATGTAACACACACCAACACAATAACACAACAACCGACACACACCGACCCTCTCTGCTTCCATCACAGAGGACCGGGAGACGAGGAGGACGAACCAATCACAGAGCTGCGTCTGGTGAGGCAGCAGGTGGAGTTCATGAGGAAGAGACAGCAGCTCGGACTGACACACACACACAACCCAGAGCCGCACACACTGAAGCTGAGCGCACAGCAGAGGAGCCGCCTGCAGCAGCAGCTCCAACAGGTACTAATACCAGTGTGTACATGTAGTACAAGTACACTCTAGTTTGTGTATATAATATATTAATACTTTCTCCGTCTCTCAGCACGTCCAGCTGCTGACTCAGATTCACCTGCTGAGTTCACCTGTAGTCAAACTGAAGAGTGAAGCGGAGACCAGCAGACAGTTCCTGGTAACACACACACACACACACACACACACACCCTGACTGGTCTCACACACACACACACACACACCCTGACTGGTCTCACACACACACACACACACACCCTGACTGGTCTCACACACACACACACACACACACACCCTGACTGGTCTCGTGTCCCCTCAGTGTGAGTTGGACCTGTTGGCTCAGAGAGGAGAACTCTTGATGTCTTCAGGACGTCCTGGTTTCTGCAGCGTCTTCAGAGCCTCCAACCTAAAGGGGGCGCTGCTGCTCCTGGAGGAGCTGCAGGAGACCCCCATCAGATACCAGCAGCAGGTCCACCCACCGGACTCCAGAGGACACAGTGAGTCCGCATTTATAAATATATATATATAAACTGTAGTAGAACCCACTTTAAAACTTGTGTGTGTGTGTGTGTGTGTGTGTGTGTGTGTGTGTGTGTGTGTGTGTGTGTGTGTGTGTGTGTGTGTGTGTGTGTGTGTGTGTGTGTGTGTGTGTGTGTGTGTGTGTGTGTGTGTGTGTGTGTGTGTGTGTGTAGTGCGGTGTTTCCCCGTCCTCCCAGCTGAACTCTCCTGGATCTTCTCCACTCGTCGGGTCTTCCTCTACCCAGAGCTGCTGCCCTCTGCTAGTCTGGACCCAGACCTCTACTGCCCCCGCAGGACTGCTGCTTTCACTGCAGCTGAGGACTGGTACTACACACACACACACGCTGAGATATACACAACACACAGAGACAGACACACACTCACTCTGAGAGATACACACACACACACCATTGAGTGACAGCAGTGTGTGTGTGTCCTCAGCCTCCTGGTTCTGGGCCTCAGGAACATGGAGGGCTCACGTGACCCCACTAAGCTGGTGTCTCAGTTCCTGGTGAGGAAGACTCTGGTCCAGGTCCGCCGGAGAATCCTGCAGTGCTGTAGACCTGGTTCACCGGACAACATCGTCAAGGTAACGCTCACACTGCTGGTCTCTGCTGGTCTCTGCTGGTCTCTGCTGGTCTCTGCTAGACTCGATGTGACCTGATGTCCTCTGCAGGCCTTCAGGTATCAGCGGGTCCTGTGGCCGATGCTGGTGTCCTGCCGGCAGGTGGACCCGGCAGAGCGGCGTCCCCCAGTGGAGAGAGAGGAGGAGGCCATGCCCCTGTGGCTGCTGGTACGTCACTTCCTGTTCTTTCACATTAAAAGCCTAGATATAAAAACAATATATAAAAATGAGGCTTTGAACCTTAATTTAACACTCGACTTGTGTATTTTATTTTGAAGTGGATCCTGTTTATCAAGTTTTCTTTATTGTCTGAAACGTTTTTATTGTGAAGCTTCATCAACAAACAGAAAGTCAAAATAAAACCATAACACCCCCCCCCCCCCCTCACAGAGGAGCCTTCCTGCCATCTACACCGCCATCAAAGACTATAACAGCCCATCTGGCTCCGCCTCCAAGGCCCCACCCCCCTGTCAGACTCACCTGACCCTCCTCCGCTCCTCCTGTGACACCTACAGCTTCCCCCCCGGCACCGTGTACCCCCCCCGCCTCCCCAAATGTCTCGACTTCAGGCGCATTGGCTTTGTGCTGCAGCAGCCCCTCCCTCACAGACGGACAGGCTCCTCCCCCCTCCCTCACAGACGGACAGGCTCCTCCCCCCTCCCGCACAGACGGACAGGCTCCTCCCCCCTCCCTCACAGACGGACAGGCTCCTCCCCTCCTCGAGTCCTCCTCCGTCACCTCCTGAACAGGACGGACACCTCTGCTGACATCATCACCGTCTCATCCGTCTCCATGACGATCAGAGAGCGAATCAGACGCCACTATCAGACCCTCACCAGCCTGAGGAGGAAGTCTTCACCTGAAGGACTGAATGGGGGAGGAGCCAGGAGGAGGAGCCATGAAGAGGCTGTAACTCCTCCCAGTGAAGGCCACGCCCCCGATGATGTAACCAGGACCAATGATGAAGAGGAGGAAGAGGAGAGCGAGGTCCTCCTGGTTCTCTCTGACTCTTCACCCAGCTCAACAGGAAGTGAGGAGGCAGATAGGGAACAGGAAGTGACATCGACGCCATGCACAGCCGATGATGATGATGAGTCCTTCATCCTGCTGCAGGTCTGAAGTGTTTTAGATTTCATATTTTATGTACGTCTATAAAAAACACATCTATGACCCGCTGTCTGTGTGTGTGCAGGAGGCTTCAGGTGATGAAGATGATCAGAGACAGACTGAGGATGACGAGGTGTTTGCTGAGGACTATCTGCTCAGAGTGAGACCCGTCTGTGGTTCAGTAACTGTGTGTGTGTCAGTGGATGCCGTCTGTCCTGACTTCCTGTTACCCGACTTCGTTACCTGACTTCCTGTGTTTCCCTACTTCCTGTGTTTCCTGTTACCTAACTTCCTGTTAGCTGTTACCTGACTTCCTGTTTCCTGTTTTCTGACTTCCTGTTACCTGACTTCCTTTTATCTGACTTCCTGTTACCTACGTTACCTGACTTCCTGTTTCCTGACTTCCTGTTTCCTGTTACCTATGTTTCCTGACTTCCTGTTTTCTGACTTCCTGTTTCCTGTCCAGGTGTGTGAGGCGGTCCAGGTGTCCCCGGGCGTCCCTGACCAGCTGCTCCAGGTTCTGGACCGGTGGTCCTCATCCTCAGCAGAGCTTCTGTTCGGAGCTCTGAGTCGAGTTCTTCGTCCGTGGCCTCAGCTGCTCAGAGACTTTGCCGCCTTCCTGAACCGCCAACAGGCTCGCCGCTGTGGGCTGGTGGGTGACATCGCTGTGACATCATCGCTGTGACATCACAGACCCTCACTCTTCTTCTGTGGTTTTGTTCCTCAGCTGACGGAGCAGCGGCTGTTTGAACGCAGCCGGAGGTTTCTACGGCGACTGGGGCGGAAACTGGGAGTAGACTCCTCCCCCTTTCAGCAGGTGGTGTCGGTGCTGCAGGGAAGCTCCACCCCCTCACCTGAGGACATGGTCAAGGTGTTTCTCTCTCCGTTTGGATCAGAAGGTTTAGTTTGAACTAAAGAATCTAAATGTTAAATAAGTCTTCTCAGATCTCGTCTCTCCTCAGACGACACGCCCACCTGCACCGGGAATTCTGGGAGTTCTTCCAGCAGCTTCACGGCTCAGAGACGGACTACGTGTCCCAGAATCCTCCTCTCCATGGCAATGGGAAGAGAGTGGAGCGTCGGGAGGCGGAGCCAGAGGAGGCGGAGTCAGAGCAACCGGTCTGCGCCAAAAACATGTCAATGACGTCGACGGGAGAGAAAGTGGTGGAGTGGACACGGTGAGAGACAGACAGACAGACAGACAGACTTGTCTCCTGGTGAAGAGTCTCCGTCTCTCTAACCTCTAACTCTTCCTGCAGTGAGGCGGACCGCGCCATCCTGACAGCCTGTCAGCAGAGAGGAGCCAACAGGAAGACATTCAGACAGGTCTCCTCCCACCTGGGGAACAAGACCGCCCAACAGGTGAGAGGGGGCGGGGCTTCAGCTTCTTCTGTAAACATTAAGATGTTAATTAATATACCTCCAGGTGAGAAGGGGCGGGGCTTCAGCTTCTTCTGTAATCATTAATATGTTAATTAATATACCTCCAGGTGAGAGGGGGCGGGGCTTCAGCTTCTTCTGTAAACATTAAGATGTTAATTAATATACCTCCAGGTGAGAAGGGGCGGGGCTTCAGCTTCTTCTTCTGTAATCATTAATATGTTAATTAATATACCTCCAGGTGAGAGGGGGCGGGGCTTCAGCTTCTTCTTCTGTAATCATTAATATGTTAATTCATATTCCAACAGGTGAGCCTCCGGTTCTCAGACCTGATGAATCTGTTCCACTCCGCCAACCTCCAGAAGTCCACTTCCTGTTCCTCAGAGGACTGAACGCAGGACCAATCACGGTGGAGAGCTGAGACTCTAGAGGCGGGTCTACATCAGGATGTTTGATCCCATTAGAACCTTCACCCAGGACCACTGGAGGGGGTGTGGTCTCGCGGAGTCACAGTGACAGGGGGTGTGGCCTCAGTGAGTAGGGGCGGAGTCACTGTGAGGACAAATGACATTTGAATCATTTAGTTTCCTTTTATTTGACAGAGTGGATGTTTACAGATATTATTTATGTTTATTAAAGAAAACAAAGATTAAAAACCACTAATATTCCTGAGTGTCAGTCTTCCCATGATGCACCAGGGCTGAACACTCCCATGATTCCTAGCGGCCTTAATGAACGTGTTTGTGAAGGTTTTATAGATTTGATTCATATTGAATGTGAATGAATAAAGCATTGTTTCTGTCATTTTATTTATTTAGATACAAAAACGTGAAGAGAATCCTGCTGTTAACAAGAACCTAATGAGTTTAAAGTGTTTAAACCAAATGTTGTTGACCTTTAGTTCATAGAGCAGCACTTTAAAATAAAAGAGCACAACACACTACTTTAGATTCATTATGAACTTTGCGCAAAACAATGAGATTAATCAACATTAAAAATGTTAATCGTTGCCCAGCACAGATATATAGATAAGTGTTGTTTAATGTTATCTTCATGGACCATCTTAGGCTGTGAGTATAAGGTTTCGTAGTAATCTTTGAAGGTCTTATATCTAATGTGACCAGAACGTTATCGATCCTTTGATCATTATATATCTGAATCATTTCAAAGTTAACATATAACTTGTGTCTTCGGATCCTTTTTCGTGCTAACACTCTTCTCCTCTTGACTGGACCACTCGGGACATTCACATGTTTTTATATATATATATTATTCCGTGAGTTGCGATATATCTGGGAGCGTCTGACTGCCTCGAACTACTCCATCAGCAAACCGGAAGACCCTAACTTACTCCTATTTGATTTATAAACCTCTCGGTCGGTAGAGGGCCAATGAACGGCTACATGACGTCACCACTAACGGAGCTAGACCAATCAGAGAGCGTCTTGACATCCCGCCCTTCATGTGACAGCTGGAGGGATGGTCAAGTTTCACAGGTTGAAACCGGAAGCAGTAATCCTGCCTTCACAGTAAAAGCATCAGATAATCGTGGACGTATCTACATGAGACACTACGCATGTGTGGAAGAGTTAAATGTGACGTTTCACTTGAGATAATAGTCATGTAATCACTGTCGAACTTTGAAACACTCAGCTCGACACGGACACGTCTTTTATTTTGGAATCTGTGACCGGACGCGTGAGTCGCGCGGACCCCGGTGACCGTGAGTGTCGCGCGGAGGTTCTGTGTTCATCGGCCACGGTCTCCTTCACGTCTCTTAAACATCTCCCATCATTCCTCGTTTCTTTCCAACATGGCGGCCGCCATCCGCCTCCTTCCCGCCGCCGTCATGCTCGCGCTGTCTTGTTTTCCCTCCGCGGTGTCCTCGCGCAGAGACGTGCTCGAGCTCGGTGACGCGGACTTCGACTACCTGTCAACGGGGCATGAGACCATGCTGGTGAAATTCTACGCTCCATGGTAACGGTTAGCTTAGCATAGCTAGCTCATGAGCAGATAACCGTGTTGTTATATTGTGATGTAATAATGGCGGACATTCATCCTCTTCCTCTCCTCCACTCCTCCCTCTGTCCTTCCTTTCCTTACCTCCCCTCCCTCCTCCCCTACTTTGTTTCCCCCATCCTCTGTTTCCTTCCTTCCTTCCCTTCCCTTCCGTCCTTCCTTACTCTCCTCTCAGGTGTGGTCATTGTAAGAAATTAGCTCCAGAGTTTGACAAAGCAGCGACAAGACTGAAGGGAAGCGTCCAGCTGGCCAAGGTAACGTCTTCATCACCTTCATCTTCATCAAACCTGTCTCACAGAGTGTTGACGTTAACTAGAAGTCTGTCAATATATACAATCCTGTCTCACCTGTCTCTTCCTGTCTCACCTGTCTCAGGTGGACTGTACAGCTCACTCAGAGACCTGTGGTCGTTTCGGGGTCTCTGGTTACCCGACCCTGAAGATCTTCAGGAACGGAAGAGACTCCGCCCCCTACGACGGACCTCGCAGCGCAGGTAAACAAAGACACAAACTCAAACAAACAAACAAATGTTTAGTGTGTGTGCAAACAAACGTGTGTGTGTGTGTGTGTGTGTGTGTGTGTGTTCAGATGGGATCTATCACTACATGAAGAAGCAGACCGGACCAGACTCAGTTCACCTGAAGACTGAAGAAGACCTCCAGACCTTCATCACCCACTACGATGCCAGTGTCGTCGGTTGGTCACGTGTTATTCCTACGTTATGACACGCTGTCACCTGACATGATGTCACCTGACTTAACGTGGCGTTTGTCATGTTACTTTACGTGACTTTGCTTTCATTATGACGTTACCTGTTGTATCATAACAAGCTAGAAGCTAAGTCATGCTATGCTACGTAGCACCTCCTGTGTGGTTCTATGACCTGTGTGTGTTTCTGTGTCTCAGGTGTGTTTTCAGACGGATCTCATCTGTCAGAGTTCCTGAGAGCTGCAGCTCTGCTGAGAGAACAGTTCAGATTCGCTCACACTGCCGATGTGAAGCTGGGGGAGAAACACGGAGTGAAGTCAGAGTGAGTACAAACACTGATCCGCATGGACTCCTTCAGCAGGTGGAACCTGATCGGAACCTCAAGCAAAGCTCTACTCGTATCAGGTGACGAGGATGTGAGTTCTACCTGCTGAAGAAGGACTTGAGATGTGGCTGAAAGCTCCAGGAATGGCTCAGTAAGCTGGAGTTACTCTGCAGTGTTTCCCCGACCGTTATATCAGGGGGAGCCCCGCCCCCTCTCGAAGGTCGAGTTCATTTTGTTTAATTTTATTTTCTCTATCGCACCAGATCACAACAGAAGTCATGAAGGTTGTGTAGAACAGGTCTACAGCTGCTTCTTCTGTTAAACACACTAACAGCTTCATGTTATTTATCTCATTTACAGACAGAATGTCATTCTGTCTCCACGTGGTCGCGTTTACAATCCTCCTCTGCTCTCTGTATCGCACACGGCGGCGTTCCGCCCCGATGCGCACACACACACACAGACACGTGCACGCGCGCCCACACACAGGTGAGCACACTCCCACCAGCGGACAGAGAGAGCTTCGGAAAATATGCCGCGTCAACCAGCTGAAAAGCAGAAACAATATCTGCATGTTTTAAACGCTCCATGTGGTGAAGAGGGCAACACTCGCTCTCCTGCGAGTAGCAGCCGGAGCAGCTCTGCTGTTTTGACCCAGCTTGGCTGTCAGAGGGGAAATACTCTAAATATAAATATAAATATAGAGTATCCCTGCCAGTCAACACCATGATTCCCCCCCAAAGCTGTAAACCTAGGGGAAACACTGCTCTGTGTCCGTCCTTACTCTGTGTCGTTACTC
The DNA here is from genome assembly GCF_910591455.1 of Pholis gunnellus. Classification (NCBI taxonomy): domain Eukaryota; kingdom Metazoa; phylum Chordata; class Actinopteri; order Perciformes; family Pholidae; genus Pholis; species Pholis gunnellus. The sequence continues at coordinate 22,198,851 of NC_136543.1, read as the reverse complement.
TGTGTCGTTACTCTGTGTCGTTACTCTGTCGTTACTCTGTGTCGTTACTCTGTGACGTTACTCTGTGACGTTACTCTGTGACGTTACTCTGTGTCGTTACTCTGTGTCGTTACTCTGTCGGTACTCTGTCGTTACTCTGTGACGTTACTCTGTGACGTTACTCTGTGTCGTTACTCTGTGTCGTTACTCTGTGTCGTTACTCTGTGTCGTTACTCTGTGACGTTACTCTGTGTCGTTACTCTGTGTCGTTACTCTGTGTCGTTACTCTGTGTCGTTACTCTGTGTCGTTACTCTGTGACGTTACTCTGTGTCGTTACTCTGTGTCGTTACTCTGTGTCGTTACTATGTGTCGTTACTATGTGTCGTTACTCTGTGTCGTTACTCTGTGACGTTACTGTGTCGTTACTCTGTGTCGTTACTCTGTGTCGTTACTATGTGTCGTTACTCTGTGTCGTTACTCTGTGACGTTACTCTGTGTCGTTACTCTGTGACGTTACTCTGTGTCGTTACTCTGTGTCGTTACTCTGTGTCGTTACTATGTGTCGTTACTATGTGTCGTTACTATGTGTCGTTACTATGTGTCGTTACTCTGTGTCGTTACTCTGTCGGTACTCTGTCGTTACTCTGTGTCGTTACTCTGTGTCGTTACTCTGTCACATTACTTTATAAAGTTACTTTGTGTTGCGTTACTTCATGTTACATGACAGCACATTTGTTCATGTGACTTGACGTTATATTTTCTATTTATTTTTCAGGGGTGTGTTGTTGTTCAGACCTCCCAGACTGTCCAATAAGTTTGAGGAGAGTGTCGTGGTCTTTCAAGATTTCCTGACCATCGGGTCTCTGAGACGCTTCATCAGAGATAACATGTAAGACTCTCTCATTCACTTCAATGTAGTTTGATCACAGCAGCATCTAGTGGCTAATACAGGAACTACCTGTCTCTCTCTCTACCTGTCGGTCTGCAGTTATGGTCTATGTCCTCACATGACTGTGGAGAACAGAGATAGTCTGAGAGTTCGTGACCTGCTGACAGCGTACTACGACCTCGACTTCCGTCGCAACATCCGAGGGTCCAACTATTGGAGAAACAGGTAACACACATACACAGGTAACACACATACACAGGTAACACACATGTACAGGTAACACACATACACAGGTAACACACATGTACAGGTAACACACATACACAGGTAACACACATACACAGGTAACACACATGTACAGGTAACACACATACACAGGTAACACACATGTACAGGTAACACACATGTACAGGTAACACACATGTACAGGTAACACACATACACAGGTAACACATGTACACAGGTAACACACATACACAGGTAACACACATACACAGGTAACACATGTACACAGGTAACACACATACACAGGTAACACACATACACAGGTAACACACATGTACAGGTAACACACATACACAGGTAACACACATACACAGGTAACGCACATGTACAGGTAACACACATGTACAGGTAACACACATGTACAGGTAACACACATACACAGGTAACACATGTACACAGGTAACACACATGTACAGGTAACACACATACACAGGTAACACATGTACAGGTAACACACATGCACAGGTAACACACATGTACAGGTAACACACGTACACAGGTAACACATGCACAGGTAACACACATACACAGGTAACACACATGTACAGGTAACACACGTACACAGGTAGCACAGGTAACACATGTACAGGTAACATACATGTACAGGTAACATACATGTACAGGTAACACACATACACAGGTAACACACATGTACAGGTAACACACATGTACAGGTAACATACATGTACATGTAACACACGTGTAACACATATACACAGGTTACACATACACAGGTAAACACGTACACAATCTGGACCAGCTTTGTGTTTGTCGTTGAGCCCCTTGTGTCTCATTGCCAGGGTGATGAAGATGGCGTCTACATTTTCTAGGCGTGGCCTGACATTCTCTGTAGCCAATAAGAAGGACTTCCTGTTTGAGCTGGAGGACGACTTCGGCCTCGGGACATCAGATGGGGGGGACCTGCCGTTCGTCACCATCCGGACCAAACTGGGCCACAAGTACACCATGAGAGAGGAGTTCACGTACGTAACCAAACCAGAACCAGCTTTATTGCTCGTGTGTGTACACACACATCTCTCAATAAACAAGACAAATATATAAAGAATGAAAAAGGGCAGAAAACAAGTAGAACAGATGTAAGTATAAATATTTAACAGCTATATACAATATAAGTATAAATATATATCCAGATGTGTGTGTGTGTGTGTGTGTGTGTGTGTGTGTGTGTGTGTGTGTGTGTGTGTGTGTGTGTGTGTGTGTGTGTGTGTGTGTGTGTGTGTGTGTGTGTGTGTGTGTGTGTGTGTCTCTGTCTTATGATGTTCCAGTACTCAGGTTATTGTTGTCTGTGTTTCAGGAGGGACGGTCAGTCTCTGGAGAGGTTTCTACACGATTATTTTGCAGGTCGACTCAAACGTTACATTAAGTCTGAACCGATACCTGAGAGAAACACTGCTGCTGTCAAGGTGAGAACAAGACCTTTATCCATCTCTCAGGTCTGATTTCTAACTCTCTGACTCTCTGACTCTTTGACTCTCTGACTCTTTGACTCTCTGACTCTTTGACTCTCTGACTCTCTGACTCTTTGACTCTGACTCTCTGACTCTTTGACTCTCTGACTCTTTGACTCTCTGACTCTTTGACTCTTTGACTCTCTGACTCTTTGACTCTCTGACTCTCTGACCTTGCAGGTGGTTGTTGCAGAGTCTTTTGATGACGTCGTCAATGATCGAGAGAAAGATGTTCTGATCCAGTTTTACTCTCGGTCCTGTTCACACTGCAAGAAACTGGAGCCGGTCTACAGAGAGCTGGCTGAGACGGTAGGTCATCATCATCATCATCATCATCATCATCATCATCATCATCATCATCATCATCATCATCATCATCATCATCATCATCATCATCATCATCATCATCATCATCATCATCATCATCATCATCAGCAGAAGAACATCTCTGTAGGACCACATGTCCCATCAGCCCTTTACTTCTTTATTGTAACTAAACACTGAGAGGATATCTAGTGGTTTAGGGTTCTAGTGGCTCTTTAAATGTAATCCATGATGTTTTCAGGACCAGAGTCCAGAAGCTCCTCTTCTGGTCCTATTCTTCATGTCTTCATGTCTCTATGTCTTCATGATGTAACGAGGACTCGTCTCTGGTCTTCATGTCTTCATGTCTTCTGTTCTCTGGTCTTCGTGATGTAACGAGGACTCTTCTCCGTCCTCAGCTGTCATCTGATCCAAACATCGTCATCGCCAAGATGAACGCCGCCGACAACGACGTCCCGCAGGGATACGACGTCCAGGGGTGAGAGCGGTTTAAAGCTGGACGGGGATCAGGTCTTCATTCTGGTCTCTCTGAGGGATCAGGTCTTCATTCTGGTATCTGTCTCTCTGCAGGTATCCCACCATTTATTTTGCTCCAGTGGGGAAGAAGGACGAGCCCATCAGATACGAGGTGAACGCACACGAGCTGTGTCTCAATTCAGGGGCTGCATCCTTCAGAGGACCCGGCCTTCACGGCCTACGTGGGCCGCGTCCTTTGAGACGGCCTACGCTACAGAGCACTTCCTGTTCACGTCACCAGCTGTCCCCCCCCCTCTTGCTGCTCCCGTATATATATATATATATATATATATATATATCCCAGTGTGATTGATCTTAACGTTACCGGACTTAAAGTGATATTTCAGGTTCACTACCGTCTACCTGAGCTCACGTTGGTCCGTTTATGTTCATGATATGAAATATGAATCATCTGTAAAATCATCACATTAGTAATTATTCAACCTCTGAGGTTTGAAAGTGAAGTTATTAAAAGTTGCTTTAAGGCTAAACTACGGTCGGATGCAGGCAGCCGGTAACAGCGCAGCGGCTAACGTCAGTTAGCTTATCAGTTACTAACGTAACTTAACGGATCACTTTAACACTCGTGATGTCATGAGATCTCTTATTTAGCTTCAACATTAGTATCGGTGACATTCGAGTGACACTTACATTTAAGAGTGAATGCTGCCGCTTCTCCAGCTCTCGCATCACTCACCGCCATGTTTGTTCAAATAAAATGTTCATCGGCACGCAATGCATCTTGGGATATGCTGGGCCGCGAAGGATCCATCAGATGTGTCCTCCAGATCTGGGACCTGAAGGCCGCATTCGTTGGCTGCATTTGAAGGAGTCTTCAACAAACATGTGATCTGGGAGCGAGTCCAGCGCTGTGACGCAACTGGTCTACGAAGGATGCAGACCCTGAACCGTGACACAGCTACTCTCTGTGTGTTGATGACTCTGTGTGTTGACGACTCTTTGTGTTGACGACTCTTTGTGTTGACGACTCTGTGTGTTGACGACTCTTTGTGTTGACGACTCTTTGTGTTGACGACTCTGTGTGTTGACGACTCTGTGTGTTGACGACTCTGTGTGTTGACGACTCTTTGTGTTGACGACTCTGTGTGTTGACGACTCTTTGTGTTGACGACTCTGTGTGTTGACGACTCTGTGTGTTGACGACTCTGTGTGTTGACGACTCTGTGTGTTGACGACTCTTTGTGTTGACGACTCTGTGTGTTGACGACTCTGTGTGTTGACGACTCTGTGTGTTGACGACTCTTTGTGTTGATGACTCTTTTTGTTAACAGCTCTGGTAATGACTCTGCGTGTTAATGATTCTTCGTGTTAACGACTCTTTTTGTCTTCAGGGGGGTCGAGAGCTCAGAGACTTCCTGAAGTTCCTGAAAAGCGAGGCGAGTCGCCACCTGGTTGTCGGCGGATTGAAGACTGAACTCTGACAGGTTTTCATCCAACCAGCTGGTCAGGACCTGAGACGGTCCAATCAGATTCCTCCGCTATCATGATGTCATCGGTGACATCACCGGTCTGCCTGCTGAATGTTTTTTTTATATTTTTATTTCTGTTTAGAGACGTTTACGTGTTGGACTAAGGGGTCTGTTCAAAGGCATTCTGGGAAACATAGTAAAACCGCGAGTACGACAGAGTTTAACAAATCTGATAATTTATCAGTTTGTTACTTTTTTAAATCAGGTGATTTGTTTGTATTTGTGAGAAGTTAGCTTGGACTTTTTACAGTGTAAAAATAAACAGCGTCTGGTGGACGTTCATCAAACGATCAATCAATCAATATATCTTTATTTCAACGCAATATTCACAGAGTGACAGGCTGAGTTCTTGGTTGTTTCATCATGTTTTTATTTATATTAATTTATTTCATTGTGTTTTTTATTTATATTAATTTATTTCATTGTGTTTTTTATTTATATTAATTTATTTCATTGTGTTTTTTATTTATATTAATTTATTTCATTGTGTGTTTTATTTATATTAATTTATTTCATTGTGTTTTTTTTATATTAATTTATTTCATTGTGTTTTTTATTTGTTTTAATTTATTTCATTGTGTGTTTTTTATTTATATTAATTGATTTGAATTTGTTTTTTATTAATTGATTTCATGATATTTTTGTGTATTTGAATATTAGCAGAGCTTCTTTGTACATTTAGTATTTAATAAAACTTTATGATTGAATATCATAATCTGTGATTCTTCTTAACTTCTCATCACGTGAACAAACAGAAGCTCATCAGGGTTTCATGCTTAGCGAGCCGTTGTTCGCATGTTATTAATGCTAAATAAAGTTAGCAGTATAAAGCATTTGCTCTAGAAACTATAAATTAAAACAATTCTACGAACAAAAAGGAACTTCTACAGATATAAGAGGAAATAATATGACAATGAGATGGATTAGTAATAACTTAAATAATAATAATATTAGCAAATAATGACCATTGATGGCAAGTGGAATCATTAACTCTGTTACATGAAGATATTTGTTTCTATTAAAATAATAAATATCACACAAAACTAAATTATACTTCATTAAATCTGTAAATATAACATGAATAAACACTTTAATCATTGTATGATGTCATCAGAGAAAAGTATTTCTAATAAATACTGTATAAATGTATATTATATTTATTGTTGTAGAAATCCTTAAATATGTTTTTAACACAATAAACTAACCTAACAATCTATAATCTACTAAAATATTATATATATACTATATATATATACAATATAATATATATTATATATAATATATATTAATATTATATATAATATATATTAATATATATTATATTATATATTAATATAATATGATATGATATGATATAATATAATATAATATAATATAATATAATATAATATATAATATAATATATGATATAATATGATATGATATGATATAATATAATATAATATAATGACAATCATGGACCATCTTGTTGGTTTTCATAGAAGGCTGATCTTAGTTTTAACTCTTTCAGCTCATTGATTCTATTGGTGGACGCGCCTGTCAATCATATCGAATCCTCTCAGCTGATTGGTCAGGCTCGTGGTTGTCTTCCCGCCCCTGTGGGTTGATACCTCCCTCTTCTCTCGCATCCCAGAACCTTCCATTCCGAAAACTGTCCTGCACGCGCTGTCAAGATGATGGGCCAGCAGGTTTTAGTGCTCAGTAAGTAAAATAATTCATTTAAATAAAACGTTATAACGTGTAAAGTCACGTTTAACCGCGGGACTCAACATAGCGGCCGGTGTGTAGCCGTTAGAGACACAAAGGAGACATGTGCGAGACTAGCTGTTAGCAGCTAAACCTAGCCGGTATTAGCATCGTTAGCATCGTGTCGTACGTTCTACAGCGTGGCGAGAGATGCTAAATCTAAGCTAACACACCCTCGTTACTCGGCATTAAAATGCTGCTAGCTCGTCTGCTAATGCTAGCTTCATCATGACGTGTGTCTCGTTCCAGACTCCGTTAACGGTTTACTCATTTTATCAGATAACGTGTAAATCATGACGTCATGACTCATGAATAAAGCCTTTTAATGTGAGCCTTTATTTAACGGTAACGGCTCCTCTTATTTAAATGTATATAAACGGGCCTTAATGCTAACCGTTAGCATTAGTAGCTTTAACGTTATTGGCGGTGTGACTCTGCACCGTGCAGGCTGAATGGGGTTCCTGTAAGCTAAGCTAACGTTAGCATGCTGTCCGGGTCGCAGTTTTAGTTATTTTGTTGAGGCGGCCACGCCCTCAGTGATCGATCACTGAGCGATGGAGTCATGTTACGATGTCTGTGTGAATGCTGCGTGTTCATGCTAAAGATGAACTGATGCTAAACATTATTGATCAGGGCTGCTGATCCATTGATGACCTCATCAGCTCATATTTATTGATTAGTTACTTCCTGCTTCAGTTGATCAGCTGATGTTTCATACTAATCATGATGGTGTATTGATCTCTAATCACTGAATGTTGAAACTCAACATTCTTTAAAACATGCTTTGTTCTCTTAAATTAGTTGTATGGTCCTCTTGCCATATTGTGTGTGTGTGTGTGTGTATGTATGTGGTCTCACTTCCTGTTTTTTGTCTTTAGACCACAACATGAAGAGAGAGTCAGGACGTAAAGTCCAGACCGGGAACATCAACGCTGCCAAGGTGGGTCCAGCTGAGCTTCATCAAGAATTTAAAGAAATACACACAGACGCAAGCAGGTGTACTTGTATCAGTGTTTCCCTTGAAGGACGAGGCATGTCACGTCTGTCACTACATGGTCGCGCGTTTACAATTCCCTGCTCTCTGAATCGTGCACAGCGGTGTTCCTCCCCGATCCACGCGCACACACATGTGAACAGTCACTCTCCTGCGAGTAGCCCCCCCCCCCCCCCCCCAAAATAGCTGTAAACCTAGGGGAAACACTGTGTATTCATTCATTCATAAAGTTGTTAAAATGTATGAAGTGGTGTTTGACCCAGTGATGGTGCTGGTTTAACGGTCACAGTGGTGATGATGAAGATTGTTTGTGTTTCAGACCATCGCTGATGTCATCAGAACCTGCCTCGGCCCCCGGGCCATGATGAAGGTCAGACCTCACACTCATCAACAAGCCCGTCTGTAATAACTGGTTTATAGCTGCATCATGTTTATTGATTGTGTGTGTGTGTGTGTGTGTGTGTGTGTGTGTGTGTGTGTGTGTGTGTGTGTAGATGTTGCTCGACCCTATGGGAGGTATCGTGATGACCAACGATGGAAACGCCATCCTCAGAGAGGTGAGATACACGTGTTATTACCAGAGAGATAAACGTGTTATTACCAGAGAGATGCACTTATTACCAGAGAGATGCACACGTTATTACAGAGAGATGCACACGTTATTACCAGAGAGATAAACGTGTTATTACCAGAGAGATGCACGTGTTATTACCAGAGAGATACACGTGTTATTACCAGAGAGATGCACGTGTTATTACCAGAGAGATGCACGTGTTATTACCAGAGAGATGCACGTGTTATTACCAGAGAGATGCACGTGTTATTACCAGAGAGATACACGTGTTATTACCAGAGAGATACACGTGTTATTACCAGAGAGATAAACGTGTTATTACCAGAGAGATACACGTGTTATTGCCGGCGGGCTGAACGTGTCTCCATGTCAACAGATCCAGGTCCAGCATCCTGCAGCCAAGTCCATGATCGAGATCAGCCGCACACAGGACGAAGAGGTGGGAGACGGGACCACGTCTGTCATCATCCTGGGTGAGTTCTGTAGTAGTAGTAGTAGTAGTAGTAGTAGTAGTAGTAGTAGTAGTAGTAGTAGTAGTACATGACTGTGTGTTTGTGTGTAGCCGGTGAGATGCTGTCTGTAGCTGAACAGTTCCTGGAGCAGCAGATGCACCCGACGGTGGTGATCAGTGCCTACAGACAAGCTCTGGAGGACATGCTGGAGACCCTGAAGGACCTCAGGTACACACAGACCTCCATGTTGTGTCTACACAGAGTGCCTTCAGTGGTTGAACCATCTGATTGACGTTTGACCTCCTGTCCTCAGCTTCCCCGTGGACACGTCTGACCGCTCCATGATGCTGAAGATCGTCCACTCCGCCATCAACACCAAAGCTCTGAGCCGCTGGTCTGAACTGGCCTGTGGCATCGCTCTGGACGCCGTCCGCACCGTGGAGCTGGAGGACAACGGACGCAAAGAGATCGACATCAAGAAGTACGCCAAAGTGGAGAAGGTACGACTTCCTGTCTGCCTCTCTGAGGGGGGTGTTGTCGTCGTTGTGTTCAGGTTCCTGTGGTAAATGTTGTTGTGTTCAGGTTCCTGTGGTAAATATCGTTGTGTTCAGGTTCCTGTGGTAAACGTTGTTGTTGTGTTCAGGTTCCTGTGGTAAACGTTGTTGTTGTGTTCATGTTCCTGTGGTAAACGTTGTTGTTGTGTTCATGTTCCTGTGGTAAACGTTGTTGTTGTGTTCATGTTCCTGTGGTAAACGTTGTTGTTGTGTTCAGGTTCCTGTGGTAAACGTTGTTGTTGTGTTCAGGTTCCTGTGGTAAACGTCGTTGTTGTGTTCAGGTTCCTGTGGTAAACGTCGTTGTTGTGTTCAGGTTCCTGTGGTAAACGTCGTCGTTGTGTTCAGGTTCCTGTGGTAAACGTCGTTGTTGTGTTCAGGTTCCTGTGGTAAACGTTGTTGTTGTGTTCATGTTCCTGTGGTAAACGTTGTTGTTGTTGTGTTCATGTTCCTGTGGTAAACGTTGTTGTTGTTGTTGTGTTCAGGTTCCTGTGGTAAACGTTGTTGTTGTGTTCAGGTTCCTGTGGTAAACGTTGTTGTTGTTGTTGTTGTTGTGTTCAGGTTCCTGTGGTAAACGTTGTTGTTGTTGTGTTCAGGTTCCCGGGGGGATCATAGAGGACTCCTGCGTGCTCAGAGGAGTGATGGTGAACAAAGACGTGACTCATCCTCGGATGAGGCGTCTCATCAAAGACCCTCGGATCATCCTGCTGGACTGTTCTCTGGAGTACAAGAAGGGGGAGAGCCAGGTAACAACAATAACAACAATAGTAATAATAACAACAATGATAACAATAGTAATAATAACAACATTGATAACATAGTAATAATAGTAATGTGTTGTGTATTAGACTGACATAGAGATCAGTAAGGAGGAGGACTTCAATAGAATCCTGCAGATGGAGGAAGAATACATTCAGCACATCTGTGAGGACGTGATCCGCCTGAAACCAGACCTGCTGTTCACTGAGAAGGGGATCTCAGGTAAACACACATTACACACACATCTCACACACACACACATCTCACACACACACATCTAACTGTTGGTGTCTCCTCTCAGATCTGGCTCAGCATTACCTGATGAAGGCAAACATCACCGCCATCCGCCGGGTGAGGAAGACTGACAACAACCGCATTGCCAGGTAAACATTGAGCAGCCAATCAGCTGTCAGCAGACACATTGAGCAGCCAATCAGCTCTCAGCAGACACATTGAGCAGCCAATCAGCTCTCAGCAGACACATTGAGTAAACTCTCTCTCTCTCTCAGGGCGTGCGGGGCTCGTATTGCCAGCAGGACCGACGAGCTGCGTGAGGAAGACGTGGGTACGGGGGCGGGTCTGTTTGAAGTGAAGAAGATCGGTGACGAGTATTTTGCCTTCGTCACCGAGTGTAAAGACCCGAAAGCCTGCACCATCCTGCTGAGAGGAGCCAGCAAGGAGATCCTGGCTGTAAGGAGTCGTTATTCATTTATTATTAATCCACCGCTCTGTGTTCAGCTCTTCATTCTACCACTGTCACTTCAACTGCTTTCATCAGTTTCACTATCGCAACACTCACTTCCACTACCTACCCTACCCTACCCTACCTTACCTTTACCCTACCTTACCCTACCCTACCTTAACCCTACCTTAACTCTACCTTACCCTACCTTTACCCTACCTTACCTTTACCCTACCTTACCTTAACCCTACCTTACCTTACCCTACCTTAACCCTACCTTACCCTACCCTACCTTAACCCTACCTTACCCTACCTTTACCCTACCTTACCTTAACCCTACCTTACCTTAACCCTACCTTACCCTACCTTTACCCTACCTTACCTTTACCCTACCTTACCTTTACCCTACCTTACCTTTACCCTACCCTACCTTTACCCTACCTTACCTTTACCCTACCTTACCTTAACCCTACCTTACCTTAACCCTACCTTACCCTACCTTTACCCTACCTTACCTTTACCCTACCCTACCTTAACCCTACCTTACCTTAACCCTACCTTACCCTACCTTTACCCTACCTTACCTTTACCCTACCTTACCTTTACCCTACCTTACCTTTACCCTACCTTACCTTACCTTTACCCTACCTTACCTTTACCCTACCTTAACCCTACCCTACCTTACCTTAACCCTACCTTACCCTACCTTTACCCTACCTTACCTTTACCCTACCTTACCTTAACCCTACCTTACCTTTACCCTACCCTACCTTAACCCTACCTTACCTTAACCCTACCTTACCTTACCTTTACCCTACCTTACCTTTACCCTACCTTACCTTACCTTTACCTTACCTTTACCCTACCTTACCTTAACCCTACCCTACCTTACCTTACCTTAACCCTACCTTACCCTACCTTACCTTTACCCTACCTTACCTTAACCCTACCCTACCTTACCTTAACCCTACCTTACCCTACCTTTGCCCTACCTTACCTTTACCCTACCTTACCTTACCTTAACCCTACCTTACCCTACCTTACCTTTACCCTACCTTACCTTAACCCTACCCTACCTTACCTTAACCCTACCCTACCTTACCTTAACCCTACCTTACCTTACCTTTACCCTACCTTACCTTTACCCTACCTTTACCTTACCCTACCTTACCTTAACCCTACCTTACCTTACCTTTACCTTACCCTACCTTTACCCTACCTTTACCTTACCCTACCCTACCTTAACCCTACCTTAACCCTACCTTTCCCTACCTTTACCCTACCTTACCTTAACCCTACCTTACCTTACCCTACCTTAACCCTACCTTACCCTACCTTTACCCTACCTTACCTTAACCCTACCTTACCTTACCCTACCTTACCTTACCCTACCTTACCTTTACCCTACCTTACCTTACCTTTACCCTACCCTACCTTAACCCTACCTTACCTTTACCCTACCTTACCTTTACCCTACCTTACCGTAACCCTACCCTACCTTACCTTTACCCTACCTTACCTTACCTTACCTTACCTTACCTTTACCCTACCTTAACCCTACCTTACCTTAACCCTACCTTACCCTACCTTTACCCTACCTTACCTTTACCCTACCTTACCTTACCTTTACCTTACCTTTACCCTACCTTACCTTAACCCTACCCTACCTTACCTTAACCTTACCTTACCTTTACCCTACCTTACCTTAACCCTACCCTACCTTACCTTAACCTTACCTTACCTTAACCCTACCTTACCCTACCTTACCTTTACCCTACCTTACCTTACCTTAACCCTACCTTACCCTACCTTACCTTTACCCTACCTTACCTTACCTTAACCCTACCCTACCTCACCTTACCTTAACCCTACCTTACCCTACCTTTACCCTACCTTACCTTTACCCTACCTTACCTTACCTTAACCCTACCTTACCCTACCTTACCTTTACCCTACCCTACCTTACCTTAACCCTACCCTACCTTACCTTACCTTAACCCTACCTTACCCTACCTTTACCCTACCTTACCTTTACCCTACCTTACCTTACCTTAACCCTACCTTACCCTACCTTTACCCTACCTTACCTTTACCCTACCTTACCTTAACCCTACCCTACCTTACCTTACCTTAACCCTACCTTACCCTACCTTTACCCTACCTTACCTTTACCCTACCTTACCTTACCTTAACCCTACCCTACCTTACCTTAACCCTACCCTACCTTACCTTAACCCTACCTTACCTTTACCCTACCTTAACCCTACCTTACCTTTACCCTACCTTTACCTTACCCTACCTTACCTTAACCCTACCTTACCCTACCTTACCTTACCTTACCTTACCTTACCGACGCTTCCTTTCCTTCAGGAGGTGGAGAGGAACCTCCAGGATGCCATGCAGGTGTGTCGTAATGTGTTATTGGAGCCCTCCCTGTTGCCTGGAGGCGGAGCTGTAGAGATGGCGGTGTCTAAACGTCTGATGGAACGTTCTCGCTCCCTGACCGGTGTTGATCAGTGGCCCTACAGAGCTGTGGCTCAGGCTCTGGAGGTGATCCCCAGGACCCTGATCCAGAACTGTGGGGCCTCCACCATCCGAGTGCTGACGTCACTGAGGGTACAACTTTATTTATAACTTGATCTTTAACGTCAATAACTTTCTTCATAAAGTCAATAACTCTGTTGATGGTCTCTTCAGGCCAAACACACTCAGGAGAACAGTGTGAGCTGGGGGGTGGACGGTGAGACCGGCTGTCTGTCCGACATGATGGCTCTGGGGATCTGGGAGCCGCTGGCTGTTAAAGCTCAGACCTACAAGACGGCCGTGGAGGTCGGTACCCTCGCTGATGTGAATATTAATGATCGGTGCACATGCTTCTCACTGTAACCGTCTCTCTACCTGTCTCTCTCTCTACCTGTCTCTCTCTCTACCTGTCTCTCTCTCTACCTGTCTCTCTCTACCTGTCTCTCTCTCTACCTGTCTCTCTCTACCTGTCTCTCTCTCTACCTGTCTCTCTCTCTACCTGTCTCTCTCTCTACCTGTCTCTCTCTCTACCTGTCTGTTGTTCAGACGGCCATCTTGTTGCTGCGCATCGATGACATCGTCTCTGGTCACAAGAAGAAAGACAAAGACGGTCAGATGGGAGGACAGGGAGCTGAGTAGATCCACATCAGAACCACTGCAACAGTCTGTGTGTGTGTCTGCCTGTCTGTCTAACTGTCTGTGTGTGTGTGTGTGTGTGTGTGTGTGTGTGTGTGTGGACCAGACGACTCACTGAAACTCAATAAACAGTCAATAAAGTTAGAAACTTGTTTGTTTTTATTTCTAATACATTGAAGTCTTTGTGTTGAGTTCTCTGATGAAACCCAGACCTGAACCTCATCAGACCTGAACCTCCTGTAGTGAGTCTAGAGTTCAGCCTGTGCTGAACATCTGGTAGATGTTGAGTTGAAGCTGTGGTTGATGACCAGCTGCTGTCCTCTGGGTCACATGACTCGTCTGGTTTGATGGTTTAAAGAATATAAAGTGGATTCTTCACCGTTCTGTGTTCCTTTAATAACTTCATGCAAACACATTGACACCATTTCTTCATGCGAGGCCTCATTTACATGAAGGTTCAGCTTGTTTTTGAGTGTCGGAGCGATCAGCGTCTGGTGTTGATGGACCACAGACTCTGTGTCCGTTTAGTTCGGCTGTTTTTAAATAACAGCACATAATCACAGCTCCCAGTATGAATGATCACCAACCTGTCTACACTTCATAAAAACTCTTCAAACACGTCAACATTCATTTCCGCCTCCTGTTGCCTTCACATGTACCGACCTGAACCTCCAGAGAACCGTCTGGGTTTGTGTTGATGCCTAAAGAACCGCTGCGTTAACGCTCCGCTGATCACATCAGAGCTCTGACGTCACTACACAGCTTGAGTTCATGTTCACGTGTTGTCGCCATTAAATTAGCAAAAGTCATTAAATATGAAGCAAAAAGTCATTTATTTAGAGACGTTAAACATTGAATAATAAAAAGGATAGTACGAGGGTTAGGTGGCTCTTATTTTAATAACTTTATATAATCTATAGTAATAATCTATAGTTATTCATAAACTTTGTCGGTTGTCATTCAAAACAAGACGTCTGATAGAAACTTTGTATTAATATTAATCTAAAATGTTTAAAGCATGAAAAATAAATATAATCAGTAACAAGAACAACAGATTAGATTGTTGTAATATATTATATTTATTTAAATGTGTTCAATGTTAAAACGTTCTTTTTTATTATTGATCGTCACACTGTGATTGTATATGAATCATTTTGGTAATAAAGTTTTTTTAAATGGGTCAGCTGACTTGTGGAGGATGGACCCGCCCTTCCCCGCCTCTGATTGGCTCGTACTCGTTGGTGAGCCAATGAGAGGCAGACGAGGGCGGGTCCTAAATGATTTTGTCATGTGACCTGCTCCGCTGGGTCACAACAAAGATGGCGGCTACAGCGAAGAAACGGAGCTGCGGAGTTTCTTCTTCTTCTTCTTCTTCTCTCGTTTTTCTGTTTTCTGTTTTCAGTTTGTGTCAAAGTTCGTTCAGCGGAGAAACTACCAGCAGAAACGTGAGAAAATATGATAAACTCTTAATATTTATATGTAATATTCACTGAAAGAAACCGGAAGTGAAACTTTGTTGAACATTTATTTTGTTTTTATATTTAACAACAATCAAAACAACTAATCTGACTTTAATGTCGATCATTGTTTGAAATACTTAAAAAAAAAGCAGATTAATGACGTCACGTTCCACAGGTCAGAAAACATCAACGTTGTTGATTTTATTTATTATAAATGATAGAAATAAAACATAAAATGTAGGTTTTACTTTCAATAATTTAACTTATAAATCAGTGCAGCAACAAATCAAAGTACATTTACAAGTACTTTACTTTGAGGTACTGGTACTTTACTTTACTTTGAGGTACTGGTACTTTACTTTGAGCTTACATTTGACCTACATGTATCACATGGAGACCTAAGAAGAAGTGTCTTGGGGGACCATGCTCTAAATCTAACGGGAAGTCGGCCATTTTGATTTTTGTGTGAATTTTCCCTTGATTTCTAGTCGCTACACTTTAATGAACTCCTGCTCGGGACTTTGTCAGATCCACTTCATATTTGTTCAGTACGATCTAAAGACCGTTGCTATTAAAAGTTACTCAAAGCTTTACGTTTGATGGAATGGCGTAACCGTGGCGTGGCGGCCATTTTACGTGATTCGCCGTTAAACAACCAGCTGATGTAACTCCACTGGATGATGTTTACCACAGGAACCTGAACACAACATCTACCACAGGAACCTGAACACAACATTTACCACAGGAACCTGAACATAACATTTACCACAGGAACCTGAACATAACATTTACCACAGGAACCTGAACACAACATTTACCACAGGAACCTGAACACAACATTTACCACAGGAACCTGAACACAACATCTACCACAGGAACCTGAACACAACATCTACCACAGGAACCTGAACACAACATCTACCACAGGAACCTGAACACAACATCTACCACAGGAACCTGAACACAACATTTACCACAGGAACCTGAACACAACATTTACCACAGGAACCTGAACACAACATTTACCACAGGAACCTGAACACAACATTTACCACAGAATCCTGAACACAACATCTACCACAGGAACCTGAACACAACATCTACCACAGGAACCTGAACACAACATCTACCACAGAAACCTGAACACAACATCTACCACAGGAACCTGAACACAACATTTACCACAGGAACCTGAACACAACATTTACCACAGGACTCCACCGGTCAGCTGATGTAACTCCACAGGCGTTATGTGACAAACTGAACATTTACATGATGTGGTCTATACCTGATGTAGAGCAACATGATGCATGTTTGCGCGGGTTCTCTAGCGTCACATAGTGGAAACAGGAACCGGTGGAATATTTGCACTCTTATAAAAAAAAAAAAGAAATGAAGATGATGAAGACAGTTCCTGTCTGTCTGTCTGTCTGTCTGCCTCTGATCGTCGTCTCTTCTTCTCTCCTCAGTTGTCGGTACAGTTGAACCCCGGTTCGTCCTCGTCGCCCTCCGGTGGTGACCTGCTGCATGTGAGAGCCGTAGGAGTCAACGACACGCTGCACTTCCTGTTCTGCAGCCAGGGGGCGCCGACGCTGCTGCTGGTCCACACCAACTCTTCTTCTTCTACCGTGGAGGTCTGTTCTCTTCTTCTTCTACTGTAGAGGTCTGTTCTCTTCTTCTTCTACTGTAGAGGTCTGTTCTCTTCTTCTTCTACTGCGGAGGTCTGTGCTCTTCTTCTTCTTCTGCGGAGGTCTGTGCTCTTCTTCTTCTACTGCGGAGGTCTGTGCTCTTCTTCTTCTACTGCGGAGGTCTGTGCTCTTCTTCTTCTACCGTGGAGGTCTGTGCTCTTCTTCTTCTACCGTGGAGGTCTGTGCTCTTCTTCTTCTACCGTGGAGGTCTGTTCTCTTCTTCTTCTACCGTGGAGGTCTGTTCTCTTCTTCTTCTACCGCGGAGGTCTGTGCTCTTCTTCTTCTGCGGAGGTCTGTGCTCTTCTTCTTCTACTGCGGAGGTCTGTGCTCTTCTTCTTCTACTGCGGAGGTCTGTTCTCTTCTTCTACCGTGGAGGTCTGTTCTCTTCTTCTTCTACTGCGGAGGTCTGTGCTCTTCTTCTTCTACCGTGGAGGTCTGTGCTCTTCTTCTTCTACCGTGGAGGTCTGTGCTCTTCTTCTTCTACCATGGAGGTCTGTTCTCTTCTTCTTCTACCGTGGAGGTCTGTTCTCTTCTTCTTCTACCGCGGAGGTCTGTGCTCTTCTTCTTCTACTGCGGAGGTCTGTGCTCTTCTTCTTCTACTGCGGAGGTCTGTGCTCTTCTTCTACTGCGGAGGTCTGTTCTCTTCTTCTACCGTGGAGGTCTGTTCTCTTCTTCTACTGTGGAGGTCTGTTCTCTTCTTCTACCGTGGAGGTCTGTGCTCTTAGTATTAGTATTGAATAAAATATAACCTGGACAGATACCAGAGAGACCTGAACAGATCCTCAGAGAGGTAGTACTACTCTGTACCCTTGGTAAAGGTAGTACTACACTAAACTAAGACGTTTTATGACATACGATACTATGTTTTTCTCTCTCAGGTGAACTGGCCTCAGTTTGAGGCTCGTAACATCAGCGGCAGCCTGAAGGTGGAGCCAGCGAGCAGCATCCTGTACAGCTCGGCTGTCGTCTTCAGCAGGGTCAGTCCACCTTAAATCTACCAACACCAGCCAGTCCACCTTAAATCCACCAACACCAGCCAGTCCACCTTAAATCTACCAACACCAGCCAGTCCACCTTAAATCTACCAACACCAGCCAGTCCACCTTAAATCTACAAACACCAGCCAGTCCACCTTAAATCCACCAACACCAGCCAGTCCACCTTAAATCTACCAACACCAGCCAGTCCACCTTAAATCCACCAACACCAGCCAGTCCACCTTAAATCTACCAACACCAGCCAGTCCACCTTAAATCCACCAACACCAGCCAGTCCACCTTAAATCCACCAACACCAGCCAGTCCACCTTAAATCTACCAACACCAGCCAGTCCACCTTAAATCTACCAACACCAGCCAGTCCACCTTAAATCCACCAACACCAGCCAGTCCACCTTAAATCCACCAACACCAGCCAGTCCACCTTAAATCTACCAACACCAGCCAGTCCACCTTAAATCCACCAACACCAGCCAGTCCACCTTAAATCCACCAACACCAGCCAGTCCACCTTAAATCCACCAACACCAGCCAGTCCACCTTAAATCCACCAACACCAGCCAGTCCACCTTAAATCTACCAACACCAGCCAGTCCACCTTAAATCCACCAACACCAGCCAGTCCACCTTAAATCCACCAACACCAGCCAGTCCACCTTAAATCCACCAACACCAGCCAGTCCACCTTAAATCCACCAACACCAGCCAGTCCACCTTAAATCCACCAACACCAGCCAGTCCACCTTAAATCCACCAACACCAGCCAGTCCACCTTAAATCCACCAACACCAGCCAGTCCACCTTAAATCCACCAACACCAGCCAGTCCACCTTAAATCCACCAACACCAGCCAGTCCACCTTAAATCCACCAACACCAGCCAGTCCACCTTAAATCCACCAACACCAGCCAGTCCACCTTAAACCTACCAACACCAGCCAGTCCACCTTAAATCCACCAACACCAGCCAGTCCACCTTAAATCCACCAACACCAGCCAGTCCACCTTAAACCTACCAACACCAGCCAGTCCACCTTAAATCCACCAACACCAGCCAGTCCACCTTAAATCTACCAACACCAGCCAGTCCACCTTAAATCCACCAACACCAGCCAGTCCACCTTAAATCCACCAACACCAGCCAGTCCACCTTAAATCCACCAACACCAGCCAGTCCACCTTAAATCTACCAACACCAGCCAGTCCACCTTAAATCCACCAACACCAGCCAGTCCACCTTAAATCCACCAACACCAGCCAGTCCACCTTAAACCTACCAACACCAGCCAGTCCACCTTAAATCCACCAACACCAGCCAGTCCACCTTAAATCTACCAACACCAGCCAGTCCACCTTAAACCTTTAATTTGCCTCGTTAGTAACTGTTCATGACGCAGGTGTAACTGTAGTTCTATGATGGAGAATGAACTACACATGTAGTTTGTGTGAATGTGAGTAAAACCTTTACTTTGGTAACTGAACTCCTTCCTGTTTTCTCAGCTGTTGGAGTACGATGATGTGAACGACACGGCCGATCCGACCTCTGACCTCTTCCCTCCGTACGAGCTGCAGGACTTCACCTGGTCTCGTCTCAACCTGTCGGGTTTCAGCGCTCTGCTGTGCGGAGCCGCCAAAACCTTCATCAACGGGTCGCTCTGCCTGCAGGTCACATGTGAACCTGCAGCAGCGTTTATTCTAGTTTGAGATTAATTATTAAAACATAATCTTCGTGTATTTTTCTTCTTCCAGCTCTCTGCGTTTGAGTCAGAAGGGCGGGATCAGTCCTGGCCCCGCCTCCTCCACACGGCTAACTCCTCCCAGTTAAGGGTGTGGCTTGATGGCGTGTCGCCGCGTGCGACTCGTTCGAGGTTCCTATTGGAGCTGCAGGCGGTGGGCGGGGCTTATCCTCTGAGCAGAGTGGAGGTTCACCGATCGATCGACGACGAGTTCACGCCGTCAATATTTAAGGTGATCAAGAGTTCAATCAACAGGAAGTTAAACTAAAGAGTCCAGACCGGTGAACCGGTGTGAACACAATAAATCCTCATCGATGAGACGATGAGCAGCACTAACCTTTGACCTTTGACCTCTCAGGTGTCTCAGTGGGTGTCCTCGCTGAACGGCAGCTCTGATGTTCTGGGTTTCCTCCAGTGGAAGCCGGTGTCGTACCGGCGGTCCGACCCGGCTCTGGAGTTCGCCACGCCGGTCCGTCACTCCGACCCGCAGCCTCAGAGCGGCGAGGCGGCGGCGGCGGCGTCCGGTCTGATCCGAGCGTTCTACGCAGAACCGCAAACGTTCGGACTCAACGTGAGCTTCGGCCTCGCGGGAGATCCGTTCTACAACAGCACCAAGTTCTTCAGCTGGTCCGTTTGATGATGATTGGTTCTGTTGGTTCTGGTTCTGATGAACAGAGTTAACTCTTTACCTCCTGCAGGACGGTGATGCTGGGCTCCGGTTCTCCGCCCGTGGACTCCTTCTCCCCGCTGGTTCTCGCTGTGATGGCGGTCGGTCTGGGAACTCCCATGATCCTCCTGGTGCTGGGCGGAGTCTACGTCTGCGTCCGCAAGAGGGCGGCGGCGACGACCTACGAGCCAATCAACGGCTGATCTGAGAGTTTAGAACTTTGTTTTTATTTATAAGACTCGTTGATTGAGTCTGATGACATCAGAGTCCAGCTGACCAATCAGGACCCAGGAAGTGTGTTTTTTTTTCTTCATATATATATTTAAAGAGAAAATAATTGACACTTTTATAATTAATTAAATTAGTTGTGATTTGTTTAAAGTGTTAAATGTTTAGAGAGTGAAACGTGTTTTTAAAGTTTCACTGATCGTGAATAAAGTTTAATCTGATTCACCGTTTGTTCCACTTTTACTTCAATAACAAAACATTTACGTAGTTTAACTTCCTGTTTAGGTTTTTATTCTAGAACTACGTGAGATTGTCGGTTTATTTTAAATTCTTACTCTGAATTAGTTTCAGTTTATTTTGGCAGTGAAAGGGTTAAATGAAGCTGATGCTGCGTTCAAAGACACTCAGACGTTTGACCGTCAGCCTGCTGAATGAAGCAACAAGAGGATCAATGAACCGTCACGATGTTGAACTAAACATTGAGAAGAGTTGACAGAATTTAAATAGAAATGACTTTAATCTGTTCAGCATTCAACCGTCTGAGTTCCTCAAGAAACATTTCAGAAAACAGAACTTTAAAACTTTTAAAGTTTTAATAAGTTTCATTGTGATCACAGTTCAAACAGCTGGTTGGTTTTCTCCTCATTACGTCTCAATGAAGACAACGAACTGATCCTGATAGATCAGAGTCTGGATCAGGATAGAAGACTCTGGGTCCAGGTCCTGCTCTGGGTCCAGGTCCTGCTCTCCTAGATGGACTCAATCTGGCGGCGGACTTTCTCAGAGGCGAGACGGTCGAGCCAACGCTGACGGACGACCACGAAGACGGCCAAGACGGCCGTCAGAGCCAACATGGCCGCCTCGAACTTCCAGAAGAGATGGTCCTCCATCACTGCAGAGCGGCAGCTGGGGGGGGGGGGGGCAGTAAAGAGAGTTCAGTAAACAGACGGTAGACTAGCACTGGGCGGTATTTCCCCTGACTGTGTGTTTATAGGTTCATAGTGGTTCACAGAGTATCAACATGTTCCTGTCATCGTGTATGAAGGCTGTGCTCGTGTGTTCCTGTGATGTTGGGATGGCAGTTTGGCTGAAGTATTGTCGCCCCGGTCAGACGTTCCTTGAACCCGGTGTTGTAATGGTTGCTCTGAGTCTAGCCTGTCTGTAGTGGGACCAGGTCCCTGCAGAGCTGGATCCTTACTGCGTTCTTAACGTCGCTCCACCGCTTGCTGTTCTTGTCTTATTGCTGCTTCGAGCTAAAGCCTCTTGGTGCTCCAACATGTCTCCTGCTGAGGTGATGAGTGAGCTGCTCTCTGGGCTCAGACTCTATCGCTGCGTCTCCGTCTGTCTTTGTTCCTCCTGCATCGCTCCGTTCTGTTCGTTAATGTAGCGTTACTATAGCGACGGAGCCTCAGCTGTTAGCACACTGTTGTGCTACCGGGCTAGCGAGCTGTACCCAGCATGCAGTTTGGTTATAAACGGTTGTGTCGTGGTGTTTTGCTCTGTTAAAGAGCGTTAGTTGTGTGTTATTACGTGTTGTTATAACCATCACTAGAGTCCCTCATTACACGCTAGACAGCTAGCTCTGACCGTAGCGCTCTCAGCGGCCAACAATAGATTCTGCTGCCTGTTGACGAGTGACAGCAGTTGTTTCGGCGATGCACCGGTATGACGGTGTGTGAACATGTCTATCATACGGGAAATTAAAACCGGTCCACCGCCCAGCGCTACGGTAGAGCAGCAAACAAACCTCTTGTGCTCGTCTCGGTTGGATCGGGTGCAGTTGACTATTTCCACGTATCCCGTCAGCTCGCAGGACGACCACGACCTCTGAAACACAACAACGTTAGCATCGTTAGCAGTCAGCTGTTACACAACAACGTTACAGCAGTCAGCTGTTTACACAACAACAACGTTAAAGCAGTCAGCTGTTACACAACAACAACGTTAAAGCAGTCAGCTGTTTACACAACAACAACGTTAGCATGGTTACAGCAGTCAGCTGTTTACTACGTGAACCTGTGGACGAGGTCTTTAGAGCACCACTCACGCTCTGGAAGGCGTTACACTGTGAACACTCTGTCGTCACCACGAAGTCCTCCAGCAGCCAGCAGGGGGCGATCAGCTGTTTCACTGCTGGATGACAAGAAGACGGAGGTCAGAGTCCGTTCTGCTGCCGTTTAAAGATGGTTTCTGATTGGTTCTCACCTGTTCTGTCTTCACTCAGCAGAGCCGCTCCAAACACCCTGAAACACAACAACATGTTAGACACAACAACAACAACAACAACAACAGACTGACCTCTGACCTGCAGACTGACCTGAGGGAGACGAGGCCCCAGAACAGAGCGTGGAGGACGAGGACTCGAGGCCGACAGCAGACCACAGGGATCCGACAGTCGCTCTCCATCAGCCTGCTCCTCCACCAGGACGACGCCACCGCCACCCTGGTACTGGTTACGGACTGGTTACTGACTAGTGAGTGACTAGTTAGTGACTAGTGAGTGACTAGTGAGTGACCAGCTGTTTGTCGGTTCCGTACGTCGGTTCAGCCTTCTACATGGTGATCTTACTGGAAGTGTTTTTGGGCTCCAGACTGAAACCTGAACGATAAAACAGATCAATAACAACAACAAACCAACATCTTTCTGTTTGTTTTATATCAGGAGAAGCTGACAATGCGCTTTATTGTTTCCTGTGATATGCCGACGATGATAGCTGACGTCATATATTTAATATTCCTCTGATGTTTGTTTTCTAATCTAGAACTTTCTCTCTGCTGTTTTCGTCAACCGTTAGCAGAGAAGCTAACAGGCTAACAAGCTAACCCAAACCATCTCTACTAAAACTGAATGACGACACACGCTATGTTTGACGTCAGCAACTATTTTACCGTGACGTGTTTTCACACAACGGCGTATTAAGAATGTACGAGACTCTCGCTGAGAAAACAATCCGGCTAATGCTAACAGTTAGCATGCTAACGTTAGCTAGCTTAGCTCCCGGTCTGAACACTCACCGTGATCCGCTGAAACATCCGCCATCTTTAAATCAACACATGAAGAAGAGAAGAAGAAGATACCGTAAATAAAGCTGCAGACTGACCGTTAAAGCTGTCGGTGTTTTGACGTCATCAGACGACTGGTACCAGATCTGTCCTGAAGACGCGAGACCGACAGGTTAGCATCCAGCTGCTGCTTCTACTTCTACTTCCTGTTGTACTTATCCTACTTCCGGTTCATTTTTCTTCTTCTTTAGTCTAGTAGCGGGGTACAAACCAACGGTGAAGGTTTATGTCGCCCCCTGCTGTTAATTTCTCATTTAAATAAATAATGATAATATTAATAATAATGATGATGAAAATAATAATAACAACAACAATAATAAAAATAATAATAATAATAGCAATTATTATTATTATAAAATGAAAAGTGAATACATGGATAAAATGCTGTAACTTTATAAAGAAGTTACATTCTGGATATTAAACTTTATTAAACATCAATGAACGTGTGTCCTTCAGTCTGTCTCAGTCCTCATGTTTATTACATAGTGACCTCATGCTTATTACATAGTGACCTCATGTTTATTACATAGTGACCTCATGTTTATTACATAGTGACCTCATGCTTATTACATAGTGACCTCATGCTTATTACATAGTGACCTCATGTTTATTACATAGTGACCTCATGCTTATTACATAGTGATGTCATGTTTATTACATAGTGACCTTATGCTTATTACATAGTGATGTCATGTTTATTACATAGCAGCCTCATGTTTACTACATAGTGACCTCATGTTTATTGGTGTTTGAAAAATTCACTCGAGCCGATGTAAAAATCATTAATCACAGGACATTTATTCTTGCAAGAAGGAACAGAGTTGAAACACATACAGAATATATGGATCAAGGCTGCTCGGAGATCTGTCTCTGAGTCTCTGATATTTATACTGAGTAAACAACATGCAATGTGTTGGCACAGGGTCATTTACGTCACAAAGGGTAACACATGAATTGCGTTTCACACAGCGTCGTCTACGTATCTGGACACTTTAACAATTTCTTCTAGTACAAAGGTCACTTTTATCGAAATCCAGAAGTCATGGTTGCAAATCAGGTCTGCGTAAATAAGTGTTCTTCTTAGGAGACAGCTGATACCTGATAGACAAAACAGCTGCTGAAGACGCCTGGTGTCCCAGACAAGGACACAGGCCTTACACTAGCAGAGGACATGAGCTTTTGTTAAATGTATAACATTCCTTAATCATTTAAACGCATACTAATTAGTCATTTATATTTTTTCCCAACAATTACATAGTGACATTGTGTTGATGATTTAAAGAGGAAGTGATCATTTCAGAGACTGTGAACAAAGAAGTGTGAACACCTGGAGCCCCGCGGACAGAGACACACCTGGACAGACCGAGTCTTCTGACTCCGCCCCCGCCAACAGAACTTCTCCCGGTTACACTGAGAGAGAGAGAGAGAGAGAGAGAGAGAGAGCGGGAGACAGACCAAGACAGTGATGTAACTCTACATCACATCTTTAATCTACATGATGTAACTCTACATCACATCTTTAATCTACATGATGTAACTCTACATCACATCTTTAATCTACATGATGTAACTCTATATCTTTAATCTACATGATGTAACTCTATATCACATCTTTAATCTACATGATGTAACTCTATATCACATCTTTAATCTACATGATGTAACTCTATATCTTTAATCTACATGATGTAACTCTACATCACATCTTTAATCTACATGATGTAACTCTATATCACATCTTTAATCTACATGATGTAACTCTACATCTTTAATCTACATGATGTAACTCTACATGGTGTAACTCTACATCTTTAATCTACATGATGTAACTCTACATCACATCTTTAATCTACATGATGTAACTCTATATGACATCTTTAATCTACATGATGTAACTCTACATCACATCTTTAATCTACATGATGTAACTCTACATCACATCTTTAATCTACATGATGTAACTCTACATCACATCTTTAATCTACATGGTGTAACTCTACATCTTTAACATCCTGAGCTGTGATGTTTTTACCAGGATGGTGATTCTGCGTCTCTTCAGGCGTTGACACAGTCCAGGAAGTCGACTGACTCCGTTCTTCTTCTTCAGAGAAGTGACGACGTTTGACTCAGAAATCTCAACCTGACGAACAGAAAGAAATCATTAAAAGAACATTTAAATAATTCACATTTATAAATGACAACATGAAAGCAACAACATTTACAAGCTTGTCTTCCTCCATCACTATCGTGAATCGTCCTATTCTCCATGGTGTCCTCCATGGTGTCCTCCATGGTGTCCTCCATGATGTCCTCCATGATGTCCTCCATGGTGTCCTCCATGATGTCCTTCATGGTGTCCTCCATGATGTCCTCCATGGTGTCCTGGTGTCCCTCATGGTGTCCTCCATGATGTCCTCCATGGTGTCCTCCATGATGTCCTCCATGGTGTCCTCCATGATGTCCTCCATGGTGTCCTCCATGATGTCCTCCATGGTGTCCTCCATGATGTCCTTCATGGTGTCCTCCATGATGTCCTCCATGGTGTCCTGGTGTCCCTCATGGTGTCCTCCATGATGTCCTTCATGGTGTCCTCCATGGTGTCCTGGTGTCCCTCATGGTGTCCTCCATGATGTCCTCCATGGTGTCCTCCATGGTGTTCTCCATGGTGTCCTGGTGTCCCTCATGGTGTCCCTCATGGTGTCCTCCATGATGTCCTCCATGATGTCCTCCATGGTGTCCTCCATGATGTTCTCCATGGTGTCCTGGTGTCCTCCATGATGTCCCCTATAATGTCCCTCACAGTGTCCTCACGGTGTCCTCCATGGTGTCTCTTGGAGTTTTGTGTTTCTTGATCTTTTATCGTCTTGTCATGTGATTTTATATTTTTGTAATTTTTATTATGAGAAGAGTTCCTGAGTTACAGCTGGTCTCACTCACTCACACACACTCACACACACACACACACACGCACACACACACACACACACACACACACACACACACACACACACACACACACACACACACACACACACACAGATTACAGGTTAAACTTCTTCCCAGCATGCACCTGTCCTACCTGCAGCCGAGGTGATGTTGGCGTAAAGTCGGGCAGACTGCAGTCAACTCTCTGCAGACAGACGCAGCCAATCAGCAGCAGACCCACGGCACACACCTTCAGCTTCATCTGTCAATCAATCAATCAATCAATCAATCAATCAATCAATCAATCAATCAATCAATCGATCAATCGATCATTCAATCGATCAATCGATCGATCGATCATGTGTTCATCCACAGCCTCTCTCTCTCTTCTTGTTCTCTGTGAGAATAAAAACAGAACAAACTGACTGAAGACGAACAATAATCCTCTTAGTCTGGTTTAGGAGTCACATGACCAGACTATGACATCACACTGATCTCCTCCAATCAACAGGTGAACAATGTTCATTTGAAGACAGCAGAACGAGAAGAACTCAGGAGGACAGGGGGACAGGAGGACAGGAGGACAGGGGGACCAGGGACAGGAGGACAGGAGGACCAGAGGACAGGAGGACAGGAGGACCAGGGACAGGAGGACAGGAGGACCAGGGACAGGAGGACAGGAGGACCAGAGGACAGGAGGACAGGAGGACCAGAGGACAGGAGGACAAGGGGACAGGAGGACAGGAGGACAGGGGGACCAGGAACAGGAGGACAGGAGGACCAGAGGACAGGAGGACAGGGGGACCAGGAACAGGAGGACAGGAGGACAGGGGGACAGGGGGACCAGGGACAGGAGGACAGGAGGACCAGAGGACAGGAGGACAGGAGGACCAGAGGACAGGAGGACAGGGGGACAGGGGGACCAGGAACAAGACAGGAGGAGCAGAGGACAGGAGGACAGGAGGACAGGGGGACCAGGGACAGGAGGACAGGAGGACCAGGGACAGGAGGACCAGAGGACAGGAGGACAAGGGGACAGGAGGACAGGAGGACAGGATGACGGAAAGATGGGAGGACGGGAGACTGACAAGTCCCAAGTCAAGACTGATTGTACAGGTCAAGTCTCGATTCACATTACAGTCCAGCAGGTGGTGGTAACGCACCATGACGTTGTTTCCAACTGCCATCAGAAGAAGAAGAAGAAGAAGAAGAAGAAGAAGAAGAAGAAGAAGAAGAAGAAGAAAGACACCAGAGAGGATATATGTTAAAGTAACAGGAATAGTAGAAAGAATGTAATTTTGTTTTTATTTTACTGCTAAACTACTGATCCACACTCCCGTCCAGCAGGTGGCAGTAATGCACCTTAACCGGATGTTTGCCAAACGCCATTAAAATTCGAAGAAGAGGAAGAAGAAAACTGTGAGCAAAGTAGAAGCGAGATGGCGGAGAGCAGCTCGAAGACCTCCGACAAAGAGCGAGACAAGACCCGGATCAGCATCGGCCCGGTGTTCCCGAGGTGGAGAGCCCTCCGAGCGGCTAAAGGGCTCCAGCTGGACTCGGATCTGGCTCTGCTCCTGCTCGACGCGTGAGTGTGTACTCCACCTGTGTACATGTACACGCAGTACTTTGTAGTACTAGCAGTAGGACTAGTAGTAGCATGTAGTGGCGATGGTGTCCCGGTGTAGCTGTGTAGTAAATGCTAACCTCCATCTAGCAGCTAAGCTAACCCGGAAGTATTACCGTGAGGCCTACGTTAGCTCAAGCTAGCGGCTAGCATTGCTAAGATGAAGGCCCAGTCCCGATGTCCCCCCTAAACCCTGAACCCTCAAGGACTCACTGACGTCACCTGGTGAGTGGGTGAATGTGAGTTACCATGACAACGACAACAAATAAGATGAATAATTATGGGTTTTTATTTTATTCTCCCTGATTTGAACGTCTTTCACCAGACTCTCTAATCACACACACACACACACACACACACACACACACACACACACACACACACACACACACAGGAGGAGTGTAGTAACGGTCAGACATGAATCAGTCTGTGGATCTGTTGACTCCAGGGCCTCGTTCCTCGTGGTCCACTAAGTGGATCAGATGTCCTGTTAGCAGCTCAAATGAACCCGATGGTTGAAGTCAGGTTCTCTCGGTTCCTCAAAGGCTGATCCGCTCAAACAGTCTCGTTCACTAGAACCAGACTTCAGTGATCAGGGTCGGTGGCGTGCCCGTCCTGACGAGCAGGAGATGATCATGAACTCGTGAGGAGCTCCAGACCATCATCATGACATCATCATGACATCATCTAACACCTCCACCGCTGAGAGGGCGAGACAAGAAGCACGGCGACACGTCACAGACACGTTGATGCGTCAGTGTTGGAACATGTATCGGCTCATTTTAAGCCTCATCAGCCCGACCAATCACAGGACTCGTCTTTAAACGTGCTGCTGGCAGCAGCTTCATGGAACCATCATCCAATGAGATCTAGAGACAAGAAGGATCTCAACTCTTCACCAAGAAGATCAAAACAAAGAGCATCTAACTGACACCAATGAAGAGATGCTGATGAGGGTAGATGTGCTGTATGCGCTGATAGAATACAGTTCTATAATATAGATCTATTACATATAGAACTAGGAGTTTGAATGTGTGTGTGTGTCTCTGTTCTTCATCAGTAATGATCTCTATGCTGCTCTAATAACACCGTCACATCATGATGATGCTTTACACCATCATGTAGTTCAACCAGACATCAAGAGGACACGGGAGCAAGTACACACACACACACACACACACACACACACACACACACACACACACACACACACACACACACACACACACACACACACACACACACACACACACACACGACTCAGCATGGTGACCAGTGCAACATGTTGCCATGGTGACGTGATGAACAGCACGGCGTGCAGCGGCTTCCCCGATGTTCTCTCATCACCGACGCTGTTCAACATGAAGCATCGCTCCACAGCGAGGCTGCAGCGTGTGGTGTTCAATGTCTGCTCCACAAGTCTGTAAATAAAGGATTCCTCGTCGCTCGTACAGGAAGTCATGGTGATGTGATGACGGATGTTGGCGATGTGGAAGAACTCTCTCCCTATAAAACACTGATCTGACTAATATCCTCCTTCATCAGTGATCTCTGAGGAAGAGGAGCTGAGCTAATCCAGCTAACTGAAGCTAGCCTGCAAACTTGCTTCGTGGAACCGAAAAGCCTGACTTATGTAATCTCATCCTGAAGATTATCCGGCTAACTCAGTTAGCCACGACCGGGCCCAGGTTCTTCACATGTTAAAGCTGCATTCTCTCTAGTGTCCACCAGGGGGCGACTCCTCTGGTTGTATAGAAGTCTATGAGAAAATGACTCTACTTCTCTCTTGATTTATTACCTCAGTAAACATTGTAAACATGAGTTTATGGTCTCAATCTCTAGTTTCAAGTCTTCTTCAATACAGCATGATGTTCATTTAGTAAATGATGGTCCATTTAGAGTCACAGAGACCATAAAGCAGGGGATGCTTTAGGGGCGGGGCTACACGGTGATTGACACGTCTCTACGCCACTCCTCAGTCCATATATGGTCACTTCCTGTTCACTGGTTGACGGACAAAAGGCAAGACTGGAGGCGTTAAAAGGAAAATGCTGCATTGTGTAAATGTGTTTATTGACCCACTCTTATGATTAGACACTAATTAGCTTATTTAAGATTCTTTGCTTTCACTAAACGATGATCGTGAGTCCCATAAAACTCTGTTTGTCAGTTTCGTTGCTGGCTGCTTGTTTTAGTGTTATTTTAAGAGTTTGAATGATTATCGGGATGTTTTATTTTGACCAGAATAGATCTGATTATGAAACCACGATCGATTCTTCTTGATGCATCAGAAGACTTTGTTCTCACTGTGACTGTTATTGTTTGTAAAACGCTGCATATTTGTAATGATTCATAACTAAAAACAGATGAATTTACTTCTATTATCGTTTATTAATTTAATATTAGTAACAAATAGAAGCGATGAGTCAACATTTCATCACTGCAAAGAGACCAACAGTAAAATAAATCACGTTTCCTCACGCTGTGCGTCATGTGACGAGCTGCTGTTGTTCACGACTAAATAACAAAGACTTGTAACCAATGAGCATTAAACTCTCCTCACTGACTCATGACTGCAGCTCTGCTTTGGTTCTAGAGTCCATAAAACCAGAGACATCAAAGGTGTATCTGGACTTTCACTGCCCTGTAGACTAGCACCAGAGTCTGAACCTGTAGACTAGCACCAGAGTCTGAACCTGTAGACTAGCACCAGAGTCTGAACCTGTAGGCTAGCACCAGAGTCTGAACCTGTAGACTAGCACCAGAGTCTGAACCTGTAGACTAGCACCAGAGTCTGAACCTGTAGACTAGCACCAGAGTCTGAACCTGTAGGCTAGCACCAGAGTCTGAACCTGTAGACTAGCACCAGAGTCTGAACCTGTAGACTAGCACCAGAGTCTGAACCTGTAGGCTAGCACCAGAGTCTGAACCTGTAGACTAGCACCAGAGTCTGGACCTGTAGACTAGCACCAGAGTCTGGACCTGTAGACTAGCACCAGAGTCTGAACCTGTAGATTAGCACCAGAGTCTGAACCTGTAGACTAGCACCAGAGTCTGAACCTGTAGACTAGCACCAGAGTCTGAACCTGTAGACTAGCACCAGAGTCTGAACCTGTAGGCTAGCACCAGAGTCTGAACCTGTAGGCTAGCACCAGAGTCTGAACCTGTAGACTAGCACCAGAGTCTGAACCTGTAGGCTAGCACCAGAGTCTGAACCTGTAGGCTAGCACCAGAGTCTGAACCTGGATGAGAGCTCTTACAGGGAGCCAGTGTAGAGCACGGAGAAGGGAGGTTTTGGGAGAACTTGGGGCGATTGAACACCAGACGAGCTGCAGCTTTCTGGACGAGCTCCAGAGGTCTGATGGCCGACGCCGGAGCTCCGACAAGTAGAGAGCTGCAGTAGACCAGGAGGGAGATGACCAGAGCCTGGATGAGGACCTGCTCCGTCTCCTCAGTGAGGAAGAGGAGAATCCTCCTGATGTTGTAGAGCAGGAATCTACAGGAGCGAGTAACCGATGAGATGTTTGCTGAGAACGACAGCTGGTCGTCCAGGGTCACACCCAGGTTCCTCGCAGTCCGAGTTGGCGTCACCACGGTATCATCAGAGGTGATGGACCGGTCTCGGTGCGGGCAGCCCTTCACCAGGAGGAACAGTAGCTCGGTTTGGTCCAGGTTGAGCTTGAGGTTCTGTGTCGTCATCCACTTCAAGATGTCAGCCAAGCACACAGCGATGCCTCCACTTGAGTGTCACCGGAGGAAATGACGAGACCAGCTGGGTGTCATCAGCATCACAATGGTGAGGAAAGGAAGGAGTTCAGTTGCAATAGACTGAAGAAGAGGGGATCGGATCAAGAGGGCATGTGGTGGGGCGGTTAGATGTAACGGGGTTGAGGACCTCGTTAGGGGAGCTAACGGGTTCGGAGACGGAGAGTTTTGCGATTGTGGCCGCCGCGTGAAGAGGCATTTCTTCAGCTGACGTTATGAACGCAACAACAATCGAGGTATAAAATACTTGTAATACTACTGCTATCACAACATTATACCAACTACAACCACAGACCTGTCCTTGTCCTGGCCTAAACATCTATCTCATAAAATACATTTATTTTACTTGTATTTATTTAAACAAGATGAAACCCGGTCTTGATGAGAACTCTTGTCCTATTTCAGATATGAGAAGGGCCCTTTGGCATCAAGTCCATGGAGGACTCCTCGTTTGGGAGTTGAGCCTCCTGTGGTCTCGGTGTCTGGCCGGTAAGGACTCTCTCAACCTGTGTAACCTTGTTTTCTTTCTTGCCTAACATGTCTCCTTCAATCTGGTACTTGGTTTGTCTTTCTGGTCCTTCAGTTTGGGAGCCGCTATGGACACCAGACCAAAGATGGACGACGAGATGATCCACGACGTCCCGGAGAAGCTCGGACCTGAAGAGATGCAGCTTCCTACCGAGCTTCACAAAGTGCTGAGCGAGGAAGACATCGTTGGTTCTCACGCGTCCATCGTCTACGAGGAGAGTCTTCGTCAGCTGGCGACGCTGCTTCACCTGCCGGTGAAACGCTGTCGCTACCGGATGTCCACCGGACTCATGTGCTTCGGCCTCCCCCCGTTTGAGTGTCTCATTGAACAAAGGTGTACTGCGTTTGTAGTTGAATGGGTGAGTCTCACAACCTAATGACCTTAATGTCATCAATAGAGCAGTCCATCCATTGTCTATCTTTTTGACCACTTCCTGTTCAGGTGTGTCCTCGTGGTCACGTTGTCTGGAGCTGGACCTCACAGCCGACCTTTAAGTTTGGGATGTTGGCGGGCGACTTCATGCTCGGGACGAACATCCTGTTGAGCGGGAACAACTACAGTAAAGTGGCCCTCCTGTTCCGCTTCATGAACATGGGAGTCGTCAGTCCAGCCACCTTCTCCAAGATCCAGGACACCTACTGCGTGGACGCGATCCGGGAGTTCTGGATGGAGAGGAGGTCCGAGGGCGTTCAGTGGTTACAGGGCAAAGATGTGGTCGTCGTAGGTGAGTTTGGAACAGCTGTAGTTATGTTGTCACCTTCATTGATGGACAACGTAATTGTTTTTTTTGTTCTAATTATGATTTATCTGTTTTTAGGAGGCGAAAGGAGCGATTCACCAGGTATGAAGCACAAAGCGTTGCATTTAATATTAGTACTGCACTTAAGTATAATTCTGAGGTACTTTACTTGAGTATTTCCATTGTGTGATACTTCTACTCCACTACATCTCTGAGGGAAATATCATACTTTTCACTTGAGGGCCTCTTACCAGTTGAACAAGGAAAACCGCTATAGGGAGGCGTCCAGGAGGATCCTGATCAGATGCACGAAGCACCTTTATTGGTCCCTTTTTAAACTGAAGGAGCAGCATCTCTACTCTAAGCTCCCTCCAGATGTCCGATCTCTCTCTAAGGCTGAGCCCAGACTCCCGACAAAGTAAGCTAATTTCAGCCGCTTGTATCCTTGATCTTTCAGTCACTACTCAAAGCTCATGACCACAGGTGAGGGTCTGAACGTAGATGGACCGGTAACTCAAGAGCTTTGTCTTTCGGTTCAGCTCCCTCGTCACCAAAATAGTCCGGTACAACGTCTTCATCACTGCAGACTTCGCTCCGAATCACTCGTCCATCTTACTCTTCATTTTACCCTCACTGGGGAACAAGACCCAGAGATACTTGAACTCCCTCTCTTGGAGCAGTGACTCACTACCAACCCAGAGGGTGCAATCCACCGTTATCTGGCAGAGAACCTCAGACTCGGAGGTCCTGATTCTCATCCCGACCGCTTCACACTCGGCTCCAAACCGCCCCAGCGCTGCTGAAGGTCACGTTCTGAAGGATCCAATAGAACCACATCATCTGCAAAGAGCAGAGATGCGGTCCCCAAACCGGACACTCTCCTGCCCCAGCTGGGCCTTGAAATCCTGTCCATGAAAATCACAAACCGGATCAGTGACGAGAGACGACCCTGGAAACATGTTTGACTTTGTCAACCACGGTACCCAATATCCATGTCCTTTATGACCACCTCAAAAACCTCTGCCAGACACATGGATGAGTCCTCCATCGAGTCTTCAAACTCGGCCTCCACGAGGACGTGTTGGTCGGGTTTAGGAGTTCCTTAAAGTGTTAATTCCAGCGCTCAACAATATCCCCAGTCCGGGTCCGTAGTTCTACTCTTCTGTAAAACTCAGCCTGAGACAAGCCCTGCTTTCCCTTTGTGAGTCGTGTAACTATTTGCCAGCACTTCCTTGAGACCAACTAAAAGTCCTTCTCCATGGTCTCCTCAAACTCCTCCCACACCTGGGTTTTTGCTTTGGCAGCTGCAGCCTTTCTGGCTAACTGGTACCTGTCTGCTGTTTCCAGAGACCCCTGGGCTATCTTCTTCAGCTTGACAGCTTCCTTCACTGCTGGTGTTCTTAAGGTTCTGTGCCGGTCGTAAGCTTCTGACCACGAATCCTAGCAGCTGCTTTGAACATGGCCTGCTCGGATTCCGATTCCATGTCCCCGGCCTCCCCGGGATGCAAGAACATTCCTTGAGGAGTTGAAGACCTCTTTGACAGTTCACCCTCACAACACGTTTGCGTTTTTCAGGGTCTGTCCGGCAGCCTCCCCCACCATCTGATCCAACTTTCATTGTTCTTTTTGGGATCACAATGTCAACACAGAATGTTTTGTAATCTGTGGTAACGTCTGTGACATTGTCCAGGTTCGGCTCTCCAGATAAGATATCGAAGTGTGTGCAAAGACTTTGCATTCTTCTGTCTGTGCGTCGGTAGATTTAACCAGACTCGGAGCTCTTATGTCCTCCGGCAGGTTTTTGATGAGTGGTCCGAGAGGATAGGCCTTTCTCCACTGTGGCATTGAAACCAGAGTAAGATAATGTCTGGTTGCTTCTCTCCCAAAACGGTTGGGTTTTGTAGGTGGTGAGAAGTTTGCCCAAGAACATTAGCGCCAATTATAAAAGTCCCAAGACATCATGTAGTCTCTTGTCTTGAAAATAGGGCACACCGATTGTTCACAAAGAGCCAGATCAAAAACAAGGCAGGTCAACTGAGATGTCGTGAAGTAGAAGTATTAAGTAGCATAAAAAGTATAGTACTTTAAGAAGTTCCTTTTAAGTTGTACTAGGGTAAATATACTTAGTTATGCAAACATTCCTGTTACTGCTAATAGATGAAAACTCCACGAAGCAGCTTTAACGTAAGGAAGTGTGTTTACTTTAACAGCTTTCTCTCTGTTTCAGTTTTACATTCAGATGTACGAAAAGTGATCGTTAAAGAAGAGCAGCAGGAGTGGAGCTCCAGTCTGGACCAGGAGGACCCAGACCCCCCACACATTAAAGAGGAACAGGAGGACCCAGAGCCCCCACACATTAAAGAGGACCAGGAGGACCCAGAACCCCCACACATTAAAGAGGACCAGGAGGAACTCTGGACCAGTCAGGAGGGAGAGCAGCTTCAAGGTCTGGAGGAGGCTGATATCAAGTTCTCATTCACTCCTGTGAAGAGTGAAGATGATGAAGAGGAAGCTCAGTCCTCACAGCTTCATCAAAGACAAACTGAACAGATGGAAACAGAAGCTGATGGAGAGGACTGTGGAGGACCAGAACCAGACAGGAACTCTGATCCAGAACCAGATCCTGATGAAGAAACTGGAGACTCTTTTGAACACGAGACTGATGACTGGGAGGAGACTAGAGAACCTCAGTCAGGTTTAAACTCTCTGAATAATGAGGCAGTTTTTGTCAGTGATTCAAGATGTAGTGCTGGAGAGAAACCATTTGGCTGCTCAGAGTGTGGGAAAAGATTTGGAACCAAGACGTATCTAAAGATTCACGTGAGATCTCATACAGGGGAGAAACCTTTCAGCTGCTTGTCGTGTGGTAAAGGATTCACCCGGAAAGTGTTGTTGCAGTTGCACATTAAATCTCATACAGGAGAGAAACCATTCAATTGCTCCGTTTGTGGTAAAAGTTTCACACAAGCAGGAAGTCTGACACGCCACATGCCCCTCCACACAGGGGAGAAAAGATTTAGCTGCAATGTTTGTGAAAGAAGATTCACTTGGTACACCAGCCTTAAAACACATAAATGTGCCGGTCATCCGTCCTCACAGCTTCATCAGAGACAACCTGAGGAGAACAGCGAGGCAGAACCTCCAGCCTGCAGCTCAACTGAACACAAGGACTGCAGAGGACCAGAACCAGCCAAGAACTCAGAACCAGATACTGTTGACAGGACTGGAGACTCTTCTGAGACTGATGACAGTGAGGATGACGACTGGAAGGAGACCAGAGAACCTCAGGCAGGTTTAAACTCTTCGAATGATTCTGTCAGTGATTCCAGATGTGGTACTTGTGAGAAACCATTTAGCTGCTCTCACTGTGGGAAAAGATTTGGCTTCAAGGCACATCTGAAGCGACACACAAGATCTCATACTGGAGAGAAACCATTCAGCTGTTTATTCTGTAAGAAGTCATTTGCACAA
Organism: Pholis gunnellus; assembly: GCF_910591455.1. NCBI lineage: Eukaryota > Metazoa > Chordata > Actinopteri > Perciformes > Pholidae > Pholis > Pholis gunnellus. The sequence continues at coordinate 22,162,089 of NC_136543.1, read as the reverse complement.
AGCGATAGTCTACAGAAACACATGAGAATACACACAGGAGAGAAACCATACAGCTGCTCACTGTGTGATAAAGCTTTCAGTGAAAATGGAAATCTGAAAGTACACATGAGATCTCACACAGGAGAGAAACCCTTCAGCTGCTCAGTTTGTAAGAAATCTTTCACAAAGAGTGATAGTTTACAGAAACACATGAGAATCCACACAGGAGAGAAACCATTCAGCTGCTCAGTGTGTGGGAAATCTTTCAGTGAAAGTGGAAATCTGAAGAGACACATGCGACTCCACACAGGAGAGAAACCATCCAGCTTCAGTGCTTGTGACTGAAGATGAATATTCACTTGGTTTTATCAGCTCAGATACTTTAAGTGTGTTTCTCGTCGGATTAGATCCAAATAGACACCCAGAACCGGATCCTGGTGATAGGACTGGAGACTCGTCTGAGACTGATGACGACTGGAAGGAGACCAGAGAACCTCAGTCAGGTATAAACTCTCTGAACAAAGTGTCTTTCAGTCATCTGAAATATATCTTCTGTCAGTGAGGGAAAAAGTTTGACAAGAAAAATCTGAAGATGCACGTGATGATTCATACAGTGGAGGAAACATGTCAGTGCACACTTCTGAGAAGCGAAAGTTAGTGCGTCAAATGTCTATCAACTTCCTGTTATTGACACAACAGCAAGTAACGTTCTCAAAAGACCAGAATAAGGTTCAAACAAGAAGTCCTGTTAATGGTCATTACCATTAAGTCTTACCTGATATGAAACACATTAATCTGTGTTTTAATATGAAGACAAATGTGTCAGAGTATAAAATGTTTGGTAAGATTATTTTTCGGCTGTTTGCTTTGACACATTTCATTCTGACACGTTAAGGTTTGACATATTAATAAAATGGGAGAGTTTTTGTATCAGAAGTGAAACTGAAGTTTTATCAACGAGGGACATAAACATATTGTGATAGTCGCTGTTGTATTTCCCTTGAATAACTAACCTGAGCTAGCCCGAACTATAAACCTGAACCAGCTCTCTAGTAGGGTAATATGGTTCTATGAGCTCTTTAAGGTATGATGGTGCTCTCTAGTAGGGTAATATGGTTCTATGAGCTCTTTAAGGTATGATGGTGCTCTCTAGTAGGGTAATATGGTTCTATGAGCTCTTTAAGGTATGATGGTGCTCTCTAGTAGGGTAATATGGTTCTATGAGCTCTTTAGGGTATGATGGCGCTCTCTAGTAGGATAATATGGTTCTATGAGCTCTTTAAGGTATGATGGCGCTCTCATTGATTTGTTATGGATCGACTTGTTTGTGACATAAGAGAAGAAATAAACAAACAGTTAATAACAGTCTTGAACCTTCTATTTTGTAATATTGGCATAAAGGAGCAGCCTCTAATCTGGGGAAGACGGGATGGAGAGGAGTCCTCAGAGGACAGAATGTTGCTATGGTAACAATAGAACCTCCCAAGCCAATAATTAATTTAGCAAATTAATCTTCAGCCTCTTGACACCAAAATATCCAGAAACAAGAAGAGCTTCTTCCTGCAGGACGTCACAACTAAAAGTCGACTCCGCCTCCAAATCCACTTCTGGAACATTTGAACGAGACGGCAGAGAAACAGCAGCGAGTGTAAACGCCCGTAGTTTGATGTCATTGTTTGCTCTGAAATATGTTAAACTAATGTAACACATGCTTAAGTTTATTAAATGGTGTCGTACAGCATCAGTTATTCATCATTTGTTCATGACATCATTGTTATTGTTCGGATGATCATTTCAACAACCAAGTCATCGGAATACGGCCGCGTACGGTCTGATGGACTTTTTAAAAGAAGAAGCTTGTATACAGCAAACAAATTACTTTCATTAATATACTTTAGAAGAGTATTGCACAACACAAAGTTAAAAGGCAAATTAGAAATATCCATTCCTACCATCACCCAAAACAAAGTATCCTGTAGAGCGTGTGACAGTAATTACTATTTCTTTGAGTAACTGATGGTTATTGATGTATTAACTCATCCAGACTTACCTGAGGGAGGACACAGCCTCTTTGTAGATCCTGCTGTTCTTCAGGACTCTGGTGTCATGGACGGAGCCAGAATTCCCACAAAGGTGTTGAAGAAGAGGCCCTTCCCCATCTATGACCATAGGTGAACTCTTGGGGTGATGACTCACTCCAAACCCGGAGGGTCCAATCCACCGGCAGTGAATCATGGCCTCAGACTTGGAGGTTCTGACTCTCATCCTAAATGCTTCACATTTTACAAAACGTCTCAGTGCTGCTGAAGTTCTTTACGTTACAGTCATTAGACGCTTTTATCCAAAGCAACTTAAAATTCAGATTCTATCAGATTTCTACACCGTAGGCACAGCTAACAGGAGCAATTTTGGGGTTAAGTGTCTTGCTCAAGGACACATCAACATGTGACTAGTGTAGCCTGAGCTGGGGATCGAACCGCCAATCCTCTGATTGAAAAACAGCTATCCACTTCGCCACAGTTACCCTAGATCATGTTCTGAAGGAGCCAACCGGACCACATCGTTTGCAAAGAGACAATTCTGAGGTCCCCAAACCGGCTTCTCTCCTTCCCCCGACAAGAGGAAACCACGGAGAAGGCCGACGCCCACTGAGCCCAGAGGCCATTCAAACGGAAACGGCAAAAGGTACTTTTTCACGACGGCTATTTTGGTTGTGTTGATATGATTGTGTTATGTAACAGAGTTGTTATTCTTATATTACAAAAAAGAAAAGACATGGCTGATACACACTGTCAAACCGTATATAGTGTTTGCTACCGACTCTCAATCGTGTTACGTTAACTTAAAGCTAGCATAACATTAGCTTGATAATAGTATAACGTAAAATGTATTTTTTGTGTAAAATGTTTAGTTGACGTTCTATAATTGATTTGAACCTGAAGATGTCACTTGTATTCTAAAGTGTGCCGCTTCAATTTAATTAACTTTTATTATTCTACTGCAAAGCAAGAAACTGTCTGTAAATGAACGAACAACAAAGGCTCAAGTTCAAGTTCTTTATTTTTATGATGCACAAAAATAAGACAGAAGTAGTCGATGGCTCATTAAATATGTACAACAAAGAAAATTGTCCCAACGAAGACATTGACTGGTTATGTTGTCTCGTCTAAATGAAGACATCTCAAACAACGTCAACTTTGCATTAAGTGTCATAATTTACTGAATGACGACAGTCATCATTCACTCATTTCAGTGTTTAAGTCTAATCATCAACACTGATTGGACATAAAAAAAACTCTCGTAACCATTTGAAATACTGAACCTTAGAAAACATAGGAACTAAATTTACTACAACTAAAAACTAAAGTTTATGCCAGATCTACGTTGTTGCTCATATAAGAAGTTGTTATTTCCATGTATTCAGTGGAGCTGCTGGCTGGAGGCTCTTCCGCTCTGTTCTCGGTCTGATGAAGATGAAGCTGTGAGGACCGATGGCCGACACACTGATGGTTCCTGAGCTGGTCGTACCAGGTGAACCCTCGGTCACAAACACTGCAGGAGAATCTTTTCTCTCCGGTGTGATTCATCGTGTGATTCTTCAGTTGTGCTTTGGTTAGAAATCTTTTCTCACACACCGAGCAGCTGAACGGTTTCTCTCCTGTGTGGATTCCCATGTGTGTCTGTAAACTTCCCGTCTGTGTGAAAGACTTCCTACAAACTGAGCATTTGAATGGTTTCTCTCCCGTGTGACATCTCATGTGCACCTTAAGAGACGAACGTACGTTGAAAGCTTTACCACACAGAGAGCAGCTGAATGGTTTCTCTCCTGTGTGAGTTCTCGTGTGTCTATTCAGATTTCCTTTGTGGCTAAATCTTTTCCCACACTGAGAGCAGCTGAATGGTTTCTTACTAGAAACTTCTTCATTGTTCAGAGAGTTTAAACCTGACTGAGGTTCTCTGATCTCCTTCCAACCATCACTGTCCTCAGGTTCAGAAGAGTCTCCAGTCTTCTCATCAGTATCTGGTTTTGGATGTCTATCTGGATCTGAGTTCCTGTCTGGTTCTGGTCCTCCACAGTCCTCTCCATCAGCTTCTTGTTCCAACTGTTCAGTTTGTCTTTGATGAAGCTGTGAGGACTGAGGACCAACACATTTATGGTTCTTGATCTGATGATGCCAGAAAAATGTTTTGGTACAAACACTGCAGCTGAACGGTTTCTCTCCCGTGTGGATTCTCATGTGCGTCTGTAAACTTCCACTCTGTGTGAAAGATTTCTCACAAACTGAGCAGCTGAATGGTTTCTCTCCTGTGTGAGATCTCATGTGTACCTTTAGATTTCTCCTGATGCCAAATCGTTTCCCGCACTCAGAGCAGCTGAATGAATTCTCACTAGAAACGTCCTCATTATTCAGAGAGTTTAAACCTGACTGAGGTTCTCTGGTCTCCTTCCAACCATCACTATCATCAGTCTCAGGTTCAGAAGAGTCTCCAGTCTTGTCATCAGTAACTGGTTCTGGATGTCTATCTGGATCTGAGTTCCTGTCTGGTTCTGGTCCTCCACAGTCCTCTCCGTCAGCTTCTGGAGGTTCTGTCTCTCTGCTCTCCTCAGCTGGAGTTTGATAAAGCTGTGAGGAATAACGACCAACACATCTGTGGTTTCTGAACGTGTTGTACCAGGTGAATCTTTGTTCACAATCTCTGCAGGTGTAGAATTTCTTCTTTGTGTGGACTTCCAGATGTTTTGTCAGATATCTCCTCCATGCAAACTCTTCACCACAAGTTGGGCATCTGAACCGCGTTCGTCTCGTGTGGATCCTCATGTGTTGAACCAAAGACTCGCTGTCACTGCAGTCTGTGTTACACACTGAGCAGCCGAACGGTTTCTCCCTTGAATGACATGTCATGTGAGAACGTAAGCTTTCCTGCTCGTTAAATATTTGACCACAAAGTGAGCAGCCGAATGGTTTCTCTCCTGTGGGGGCGTTCTTGTGTGTCAGCAGAGTGAGACTGTCTTCAGATCTTTCGTGACACTCAGAGGAGCTGAAAGGTTTCATGTCAGTGTTACATCCTGGATCTCTGACAGAGACCTCCTCACTGTTCAGATGCTTCAGACCTGATTGAGGTCGATCACCTTCAACTCTGTCATCAGTCTTGGGTTCAGTTTCAGCCTCGTCATCAGAGCAGCTGAATGGTTTCTTGTTGCTATTAAATCCATCATTTACAGAGACTTTTTTATTTCTCTGGTACGTGAACCCTGACTGATGTTTCCTGGTCTCTTTCCAAAACTCAACGTCAACACTGTCATCAGGTTCAGAGGACGGTTCAGTCTTGACATCAGCATCTGGTTCTGGATGTCTATGTGGATCTGAGTTCCTGTCTGGTTCTGTCTCTTTGTTCTCCTCAGTTTGTCTTTGATGAAGCTGTGAGGACTGATGACCGACACATTTATGATCTTTGACCTGGTAACGCCAGACAAATGTTTCCTTACAAACACTGCAGCTGAATCTTTTCTCTTCTGTGTGACGTGTCAAATGTTTCTCTAAGTCTTCACTTTGTAGAAAAGATTTCTTACAAACTGAGCATCTAAAAGGTTTCTCTCCTGTGTGAGATCTCATGTGCATCTTCAGATGTGTCTGTTTCCTAAATCTTTTCCCACACTCAGAGCAGCTAAATAGTTTCTCACTAGAAATATCATCATTATTCAGAGAGTATAAACCTGACTGAGGTTCTCTGGTCTCCTTCCAGTCATCACTGTTATAAGTCTCAGGTTCAGAAGAGTCTCCAGTCTTGTCATCAGGA